>NW_004798484.1:100891-105949 GCF_000002075.1 Aplysia californica | reverse complement strand
TGTGTGTGCGTGTGTGTGTGTGTGTGCGTGTGCGTGCCTGCATGCATGAACTTTTTTGTTTTTTAATCTAAGCTCAGTTCTTTTCCATTTAAGGCATTGAATGATTAACTTGTTCTTTTAAAATGATGGCTTACAAGCAAGAGACACATGAAACAGACCAAAACTAGCCTGACAAAAAAAACAACAACAATAAATTAAGGGCCCAGAAGCAAAACCCGGTACATCCATTTTAGCAATTTTGAGAAAATCAACTTTTTAAAATGCTGTTATACGCATGAACATGCGTAAAAAGATTTTTTGGAGGCTTTTATGAAGTAAGAGCTGGGTTTTGGCCCAAAACACTCTGTGTATCAGATATCCGGTAACAATGTGCACTTATATCGGCAAAAAATCTCGATTTTTTCCAAACTGTCACTTAGCGGGTTTTTACGTCTCACCCCACTCAAACATTGTATATATATATATATATATATATAATATGGGGTTATATATAACAGCTTCAGAGATTGACATATCATTAAAAAAAACATTTCCGAAATGTACAGGAATTCGATACAAATAGCAATGATAAGCATCAGGTATAGGCAGACATGAATTAGAGCAACAAAATAATCCAAAGCTTTGGAATACATGTATTCCTTGTCTTTAACATTCCCGAGCACCCACAAACCACCCACTTCTACAGAAACATTAATAGGTTTTGTTTACAGGACTTAACGAGACTTCACTGAGATGGACTCAGCAGAGACATTGTCTACAAATGAAGAACACAGGGTAAAAAACGACGGTAGTCACAAACTGGAAATTGTGAGGGTGCAAATTTTAAAAGCTTGTTGGCTCATATTTGTTTGTCTTGACGGGTGGTTAATCGTTAAGTGTTGTTGAATGGGAAATCTAACAACAATAATCAACCCCCCCAATTTTCAGTTTGTGGCTACCGTCGTTTTTCCCCTGTAGTCTTCAAATATGTGTCACAACACGGTGGAATCAGGTGCATGTCAGTTTTTGGACATGCAGAGTCAGTGACATCATTTTAAAGCTTGCTCATTTGTCTTGCCTTCAGTGAAAAAACACTTGTCTATCATAAAAATGAAGTCGAGATATTTGCGATTGAAAGAGGTGAGGGTTGCCTGGTTTCAGAGGTAAAATTAGCGAGAAAATGGTCGCCAAAGTTTGGTGACTTCCAAAGTCTGAGAGTCCTTAGAAACTGCAAATTTACATTTTTGTGCCTAAAATCAACATTTTTCAGTAAAATCCACACAGAAATGTGTTTTTAAATGGACCTTAAAGGGGCTGAGTCAAAAAACGAAAATTCGTAAAAAATTGCCCAATGGATAGAAAAATGTCTGTTTCTTTGATTTAATTATTTTGACCAGCGCCTGACTTCACGACGATGCCTCACATATTCTCCTTGACATCCCTCGGATACATTTTTCTTGCCGACGGTAAGTCATGTCTTCGGCAATGCCTTTGCTTGAACATACTGCTGGTGCCAAAGAGAGGTAGGCCTACCTCAAAGCCCATAACTTTTCTTTTTTTCATAACGTTCCTGACAAAAAGTGGCAGTGGGCTTCTGAACAAAAGCAGCTTATTAACCCTTTAGATGCAACAAATGATAAATTCTTTCGTTTGTAAAGATGAGGAGAATAGTGCAGCTCCATGATATATCTAGTCCATAAATTCGACATCCATGGAGTGAAATGATAAACAAAATGTAATAAGACATAGATATGTGTACTTAAACAATATCTTTCAAATTTAGTGATTTTTTTTGCAAACACAAAATCACTTTGCAATATATGGTAAAACCACGGCATAAGGTAGTTCTTGCAGACCCAAGATTTTGAACATCTTAAATCAAAGTAAGAATTAACCAAGGTAAGTAAACGGGACTTTCGGCTTCAGAAAGTGAGCGTTACAGTACATCTGACAGTACGTTTTAAAAGACTTGTACTTTGCACTGAAATTTTATTGTTGCTGTTGGGAAAAAAGTAAGTTCCTTATTTCACTCACAAAAAGTTTTAGTTTAAAGATTACTGCTTTTTTCACGAGAACAAATAAATAAAAAAAACACAGCTAAAATTAATACTTTTTCATCTAGCTTATGGTTAAAGACATAGAAAACGACTCAATAAAAATGTCCTTGTAAAACAGAAGAGAAAATTCCCCAAAGCTTGAATTCTAATCACTGCGGAAACTCTAAAATGCTTTTTCGTCCATCTTATGGTCAAACACATACATGTACGGTACTCAAAAACTAAAAATGTCCTTGAGGATAGCAAATTCCCCAAAGGGTGACTTATAATCAGTGCCGAAACTCCCTGTCTATTTATTGTATGTGTATGTCACACAGGCATCATTCTAACACTGTCCTCAAGCCCTACACAGTCAACTTTATTTTTTTCTTGTTAACTAGACCATTACCAACAACAAACATCTTATACTTCCAGCCAACAGATGCAGTCACTGGAAACTTATTCTAAAAATTCACTGGTGAGACACCGTAAGAAATGAACAATCACAGGAACAAACAAATCAACAGAAAGTTTAGTTTCAGTAAGTGTTTTACGGCACTTGCAACACAATAAGGTCATAGAAGTGCCGAAAATTAGAGGTGTTACAAGAGAGTAAAAAACACAAAAAAGAAGGAGCAGAGATAAGGACGATAGATGTTTGCTAGGAAGAAAGAAGCAAACCACATCAGAGCACCCCCCAACCACCCACAATCAACAGAAAACAGGTAGACCCCTATGGACATCAGAAAGAGAAGAGAGAAGTGGATTGGACATGCCTTGAGAAAATATATTTCCTTTTTTTTAAAGCAATAACAATACAAAATTAATGCTTATGGAGTCCAGTAGGTCTAACTATAACTATAATCATTATCATTGTTATTATCTTTTTTTTTGTAGTGTTATTATCATAATAAGTATTATAACTATTAATATTAGGGACAAAATAAACTGACCCAACGTTTGCATTATATAGCTCTGTCATCCTGAGTTATTTCAAATTAGCAAAACCTACAGAGCTACAAGCAGATATTGCCAAAAACACGCAGCACAATTCACAAAAACATTTATGATAAAGGAAAAAATAGACACCATTACGGTCATCAATTTCGTAAGGACAGGGAGGGTGGGGGAGGGAGAAGGGAAAACAATGCAGTAGTTAGGAGAAGTTTTACACCCCCCGTTGACACTTTATAGACTAATTAAGGAGGCAGGATGTATTAACCTTATCAGAGAGTCGTGTTTTATTATCGTATCAATACGACGAGGGGAACTCTGTGCCACCACTTAACCCTATCAGAGAGTCGTTTTTTACTATCGTATCCATACGACATGGGGAACTCTGTGCCACCACTTAACCCTATCCGAGAGTCGTGTTTTACTATCATATCCATATGATGTGGGGAACTCTGTGCGACCACTTAACCCTATCCGAGAGTCGTGTTTTACTATCGTATCCATATGACATGGGGAACTCTGTGCCACCACTTAACCATATCCGTACGTTGTGTTTAACTATCGTATCCATACGATGTGGGGAACTCTGTGCCACCACTTAACCCTATCCGAGAGTCGTGTTTTACTATCGTATCCATATGACGTGGGGAACTCTGTGCCACCACTTTCCAAAGAGGAAATTTACTCGTTAATCTGATCCGTACGCTTTGCTTAGCAGTCTATTAAAGTGATTTTTCGAGAAATACTGAAAGTTTCATAGAAATCTTCGCACTAAAAGTATTGTAATATGTGAAGAACACAACCCTGGGGGTACAAAATGACCCCAGGGAGTACGGATAGGGTTAAGCCTGCCTGTCAGGATCAAACTGATCTGAGAGGGATAAAACGTCACATCCCAGCAGAAAGACAGAGGTACTTGCTAAAAATTCTCCCAAAATTAGAAGCTGAAATCTAAGTGCCAAAGATTAGAGGTGTTACATTTGCACTTTCTATTTTTTAGTTTTAGTACGAGTTTTACGGCACTTGCATGTTCACAATATAAGGTCAAGTAAGTACCGCAGATTAGAGGTGTTACAAGAGAGTAAAAAACACAAAAAAGGAGGAGAGATAAGGACGATAGATGTTTGATAGGAAAGAAGAAACAAACCACATCAGAACACCCGTCAACCACCCATGAAAAAATACAACAAACTCTCAACAGCAACAAACGTTGTTACTGATCTAGAAATTGCAATACCCCCCTCCTCCAAGATTTTGATTTGAGACTAGCAAAGCTTTTGTTGTCATGGTAACACACAAACATGAGCAATAACAAACATATAATATGACTTCTTAAATAAAAAAACATTGCAAAAGGCATACAGTAATCTCTGAACTTTCAGCCACCCCCCCCCCTCTCCCAACCTCATGGAAGTTTAGTAAAAAAAAAAAGTCATGAAATGAAACAAGAATCATATACATGATCCTCACAGCACCTTTATTAACTTAACATAATTAACACAAGCAGTCATAAACATCAATATTTCAAAATAAGTGAATGAATCCACACGATGAAACAGAGGAACAGTTTGTGCCCGAGCAAAATGTGTGTCCTTGTCAGAACTACTGGCACAGGGCAAGATGAAGCTCTCATTCGACAAATAAATGAAACAGCGTTAGTTTTAGTAAGAATTTTACAGTACTTGCAACACAAATAGATTATGTAAATGCGAAAGGTTAGAGGTATAACTAGAGAGTAACATACAACGAAAAAAAAAGAAGGATAGATAAGGACAACAGATGTTCGACAGGAAAGAAGAAGCAAACCACACCAGAGCACCTGCCAACCACCCACAGTAAATGAATCATACAGGTGGTATACTCCATTAATAGATTAAATACGTGGTGCATGCATACATCAGAGGTACATCAACACTTTTCCTGTGGTACCCACAGGGCCTACGACTCCTGCATTCTTTGACACACTTAGGATTCAGTGTGAGCAGTTCATAATATATCTAATGAAAGAGAACAAAACCATAACCTCATTCAACGTTATTCTAAATAGTTCCAGATGTTTCAAGAACACATCCCAACAACCCCTCCCCCC
>NW_004798484.1:95049-100791 GCF_000002075.1 Aplysia californica | reverse complement strand
CAAAAAAAAAAAAAAATCGACTTAAAAAAACAACAAGAAAAAAAAGCCCAACAAAAAACTAAAACAACAGAACTACGTTGATTCTCGTGATTATAAAAATCATCACTCTATGAACAGAACAGTAAACTTAAATTTAAAATGCCTGCATCATGATGTCACTATCTAAGTCAAAGGAGAAAAATTCACACTTGAAAAAAACCCCCAGCAGACTTTTAATTAAAAACAGTCAAACCTTGTTACACTGCCTACCTTTGAATAAAGTTAGTTTAGTTTTACTTTTAGTAAGAGTTTTATGGCACTTGCAACACTAGAGGGTCATACAAGTGCCGAAGATTAGAGGTGTAACAAGAGAGTAACAAACACAAAAAAGAAGGAGTGGGAGATAAAAACGATAGATGTTTGAAAGGAAAGAAGAAGCAAACCACACCAAAGCACCCACCAACCACCCACAGAATAAAGTTAGCGGTACCGCGGGGCTGGGGGTACATATAACGAGGATTGACTGTCATTCCAACTACAGCTTTCTCAGATTGTCTTAGAAATATTGTTGATTAAATGACGGTATGTTGACGAATGACACAGTCTGAGTCATGATCTAAGGACGGGTTATGGCCCGTGGTCAGTCTATTGCACATTCCTCTACCAAGACATTGCCACTCCTGGAATAATGTGCATGCTCAAACGTCAGTTTTAGGTTTAGTAAGGTTTTACCGCGCTCGCAACTGCATAAGGTCATCATATGAGCGCCAATGGGTGGATGTCAAGAGAGAAGTCCTTACGCGGAATCAGGCTTACTCTGTTCACCTCTCAATCCTCAACAGCATAAAGTCTGCTTCGACTATAAATGCACCCCGGAAATAGTAGTTCAGAAGAGAGAGACAAACATACAAAAGAAGTAGAGGAAAATGATGATAGAAAGGATGACCGGTGGACACAGAAAACATAAACATGGAAAACTCAAAATCACGGGTGGCTCATACACATGGCCATTCCGCCATTATTAGTAGTATAGATTGTGAAGCGCATAGAGCTTGCTGTTGAGCGGGGATTTGCGCTACACAAAGGCTATCTATCTTATTATCTCTATAATTTTTTCCTTATCTGTTAACCAGAAAGGATGAGTCAAAGACATATTTTTGTCGATCCCTGACGTGTTTGAGTGGTGCCTGCCCGATTGCATCTTAGTTTTACAAGGAACAATTACTCACCAAAATAAAAAATAAAAAACGCTCCAAAGATGCAACGAACAAGAATCGGACTGCTGCATCAGCTTTGCCTTTGTACTTTTTTAAAAAATGCATTTGTTTTTACTCCAACTATCAACATAGTTTAGATCATTTAGGAGGCAGGTTTTGACCCTGGCTGTCAGGGCCAACCTGTGCAAAGAGGGACGCAACGCCTCGAAGGAAAGAGTGAGATACTCGATAAAAATTCTCCCCTCATGGCAATCAAACTTTGGGTCTTCTGTTTGTAACAAAGAAGCACCTCACAGCTAACCACAGACGCTGGTTTTGTCTCATTCTGTTTAATAGTAAACTCCTAGCATATTAGCAAAAAAAATTGTTCCCCTTTTTTGTGAGCAACCAGTTTTGTTGTTTCAAGATTTCTGGATTTCTACATCACAAACTTCCCCAGAACTCCAAACAGGGTTCCTGCCATGAACTCCCCACCAAATTCAAAGAGACTTCAGGGAGGTTTCAAGGAGAAATTTTAAAAATTCAAGGAGATTTGGTCAAGAAATTCATGCACTCAGACCCCCAAAAGCCTATTTCCCATAGGCCTACACTTGTTGGAGAGGAATCAAAGTTTCGACTGTCCGAGAAAAATTTTGTTCATGACCGATTCGGCGAAATTCAAGTAGTTTTCAAGGAGGTTCCTCAAATTCAAAGAGTTTTTAAGTACACTTTTCCTTGAAGGCAAATTCAAGAAGTTTTCAAGGACTCCTTGAATTCAAAGAGGCAGCAGGAACCCTGCAAACAACAAACTGAGTAGAAGAGAATGATCTGAGCAATAAACGTGACAGTCGGATTATAATTATAGGAAGCAGGGATTGACCTGGGTTTTAGTTTTAACCGAGCGATGCCCTGACCCAGGGGAAGTTACCTCTCAACAAGAACAAAACGTAGTTCTGAAAGCACAATCAGCCAATACCAGACAGTCTCCGAGTACCGGTACATCAGTACATATGATCTTCCAAACTGAAAAAAACAGAAATCTCGGGGTAAGAAACTCCACGAGCATTCCGCAGCAGCAAACGAGACAAATTAAACAACATACTTAGTGAAAACAAAACTTGCAAAACACGAGTTATTTCGTGTAGAATACACAATTTTTAAAAAGTCATTGTAAAAATCTCTGTTGTTCTGTTCACCAGACGAATCTGTTGAATCCTCAAAGAGGACACACACTACACAAGTTCAGAAATGCTGTATCAAAAGGAATCTGCAACAAAAGGCCTGTACAGTCAAAATTGCCTTTTCTTAACAAAAACATAACACAAACATAAAAGAAACGTGTGGAAAGCTCCAACAGTTCAATGAATTTGCAAAATATTGATTGTCCTTTCCCATCTTTTCTGAAGGGAAAATTTTAAAAAACACAACAAAACAAAACAAAATGAAAAGCTCCTGTGAAACAAAAAACAGAGACAGAAATCTGAATAATAATATAATCAAAAACAAGGACAATATGGTTCATTATTCAGACAAGATCATTGTGCCTTCTTCTTCATAAAAGATCTACAGTATAAATATCGGGTATGTAATAATCTTGCACAAAGGAGGAAACACATGCATAAGACCCCCTCCCCACCCCCCCTTCCTTCCTTCCACACCACCCTTTATAAGACATTTACACTCTGCCAAACAAGAAAATCTCAGCTCAGAGACACTCGGCCATAAATGCAGCAACCCAACCTCAACAGAACTCGTCGAGTACATCCAATTAAAACTCCCTTAATTAATCCACTTATCCCCACACACAATGCCAGTTTTGCTCTCATGCTACTGTGCCAGACACAACTAGTTTTTAGTTTTGTCACTCAATATGAGAAGGCTTCGCCCAGGGCTGAAAAAAAATAAGTCACTACCCCTGAGACCTGGCAGAGAGGAGGAGAACGAGAGGGAGTAGAAATAAAATACAAATGGTAAAAATTTTAAAAATCGCAACAGAATAATACAGTCGAACCTGCTCTCAAACGACCGGCTGTCCGAGACAATTGCCAATTCCAACAGCCACTCCCCCCTTGCCTTTTTCTTTCTCTATTACAATGACACTATCAAAGATATCCACCGGTCTAGGATGTCGCCTCTAAGCACAAGGGGGCTATCCCGAAAAATGCCGTTTTGAGAAAATCGAAGGTAAAGTTTTTGCCCCTCATTCAGTTTCTTTAACACTTTCCACCCACGCAGCGTGCAGAGCGCGCAATACTAATCCCCAGGGACCAGGATACACCTGAGGTACACGCTATATCACACCGGCGTCGATCGGCGTCCCATGGGGGAAAAGTGTTAAAAGACAAGGCAAGTTTTCTCTACAACCAAACAAAAATATACACACCAATGAAACCAAACTTCTCCTATAGGTAGGGCAATGCCCACTTTTGGTGTAGGTCAAGATTTCTGGAAACCCCCGAAATCTGGGTTAGCCCGCTTGTCTTTAAAAGCGACCATTTCTCCACAACAACTGATGACGGTCTAGGACACATTTTCGACTGCACACCTATAAATTACCTTTTTTTAGTAAGTGTTTAACGGCACTTGCAACACAATAAGGTCATATAAATGCCAACGATTAGAGGTGTTACTAGAAAGTAACAAACACAAAAGAGAAGGAGGACAGATAAGGACGACAGATGTTTGATTGGAAAGAAGAAGCAAAAGACACCAGAGCATCCTCCAACCACCAACACCCATAAATTAGAATTCAAACACAATATATTGATGGTTTGGCAAGTCTATGGTCACAAGAGCAACACTACTGAAGTCTCCTGGCCCCTTACCTATTCTTCCCCAGCCAGAGAAGAACTCCCCTCCCCACCAACAGTAGAAACAGCCTCCTCGGCAACAGAATCGCTTCCCCTAGCAACAGAACTCCCCCCCTCCACGGCAGACACACCCTCCCCACTCTCGGGAGCGCGGCAGGTGGTTCCCTTGCAGCGTCCCACCTCACGCTGGTCGTACGCGTCCACCATGTCTCGCAGCTGTTTCTGATCCTCCAGGGAGAAGCCGATGTGTACCATGTAGTTCTGGATGGATCCATACCTAGGAGGGAGGACGACAAATATCATGAGAATACGGCCAAGTCCGCTTAAATGAAACACGCTTAACGGGCCCGTTTTTGGAAAAAGTAAAGTTGTTCCCGCATCCGATCCGGACATTGGGGATCGCCTTGTTATGTTTTAGTAAGTGTTTTACTGCACTTACAACACAATAAGGTCAAATAAGTGCTGAAGAATAGATGTGTAACAAGAGAGTAACATACACAAAAAAGGAGGAGAGATAAGGACGATAGATGTTTGAAAGAAGGATCGCAACTGCATACGGTCATTATATATGAGCGCCAAGGGGTGGATATCATCAGAGAAGTCCAAACGAGAAAATTGGGCTTACTCTGCTCACCTCTCTAGCCTCAACAGCACAAAGTCTGCTTCGACTATCAAGGCACCCCAGAAATAGCAGTTCACAAGAGAGTGACAAACATACAAAAGAAGTAGAGGAAAATGACGATAGTAAGGATGAGGAAAGAAAAAGTAGCAGTTCCCCCTATGTTGTTCTGGCACAGTATGAGCAAGACACTGATAAATCAGCCCGTTTACAATTTTACAAACTCCGGAGCTACTAGGTCACTTACAACAACATCTTTTTGTTTTCGCAAGAGTTTTAAGGCACTTGCAACAAAATGAGGTCATATCAGGGCCGAAGATTAGTTTAGTTTTAGTAGAGGTTTTACGCCGCTCACAACTGCATAAGGTCATACGAGCGCCAGAAGATTAGAGGCATTACAAGAGAGTAGCAAATAAAAATGAAGAAGGGAAGATAAGGATGATAGATATTTGATAGGAAAGAAGGAGCAAACCACACCAGAGCACCTGCAAACCGCCTGCTGCGAAGATTAGAGGTGTTAAAAGAGAGTAGCAAACATAAAAAAGAAGGAGGAGAGATAAAGACGATAGTTGTTTGATAGGAAGGAAGGAGCAAAGTCAGCAAACCACACCAGAGCACACATCAACCACCCACAACAACAACTACATCAACATGAACAACATTAACAACAATTACAATTATTTATACTGCCGTGCCAAGGCAGAGCGACGTATCTGCACTTTTTATGATTTTGAGCTATGTCGCGCCGCCACTGGAAATATGGGCATGGCCCTTCAGTTACGTCTATTTGGAATAGTGAAATATCCTATTTGTAGTGCAGATAAGTCTTACTAACTTTTTGACACAAGATGCAGAATGGGAATAGGCGTCCATTTTTAAATAACAACGAAGATGCAAAAATTAAAACGAAGATTCATTTAATAATTTTTGCAGATACGTCGTTCTGCCTTGGTATGGCAGTTTAACTCACTTGCGACTGGGCCCTTTCACCAGTCACAAGCGTTGAAGACTGGCGTTTTTGGGGGTATTTCAATAAATCACCACAACTCTCAGAATTACCCTATTGTAATCATTTTTTGACACAGTAAAGTAACATTCAAGCTTAATTTAATATAAAAAACTAAAGTTGTCTAAGTCT
>NW_004798484.1:90680-94949 GCF_000002075.1 Aplysia californica | reverse complement strand
AAATACTTTAATTTGTATGATTTTTTAAAAATTGGCATGAATTTGATTTTCCGAAAAATTTCCAAAGACGTGACAAGTAGAATGAAATTCACTGCAACAACAAAAATAAAAGTTTAAAGTGTTCTGGTTTGATTTGTATACATGTGCGAGTGTTTGGTGAAAATATAAAAGCTGGTCTGTGCATTGATTCAGACCCATACACTGAATTACATGAGACAGATGTACGGCACGACGTTGTGCTTTTGTTGCGCGAAAAACAACACCGGTACTAGTGCTAGATCTAGCCCTAGAACTACGACTCGGGCCGTGTTCGGGTACATATCCAGGATCCTAACTATTAAACTCATCATATTCTGAGACACTAGAACTAGTAAAACGCACAGAAGTATAGAAAACGGCGAAATTATGTGATTCTTGTACATGCGACTTCTTCGACCGTTACTACGACGCGACTGTCGGATTACTATGAGCTGTATAGAAAAAAACAAAGCGCGAGTTCCGGTCTGTTCAACCCCAGTTGGGGTTACTGTCCTTCACCTTCAATAACTTAAAAACTACCAGCCCCAGAGATACGAAACGAAGTCTAAGAAGCTCAGGCTTGGCCAAACAAGGGTACGAGGCGGGTCTCGCGATCCGTGCGTGATTTGTAGAGCGGAAAAAAAATTCCAAAGTTGGTCACGCAGGGGTTGTGAGACCCGTCGTAAGCGTCGCGGCGGGGGTCACGCAACTGTTGTGTGACCCGTCTGAAGTGAGTTAATGGTGATGACAAGAGCAAGAGCCAGTATGAATCATGCGAGAGACTTGAAAACCCACTTGTTCTCTAAGTAGGTGAGCAGCTTCAGCATGGTGGCAGCCTCGGAGTAGCAGAACTCCTCCCGGAACTCGTACTTCTCCACGATGTCTCGGTACACCAGGTGGTGGATCGGGGCCAGGCCCTCCTGGAGAGAAATGTTTTAGTATGAGTTTTACGGCATTTGCAACACAATAAGGTCATATAAGTGCCGAAGATTAGAGGTGTTACAAGAGAGTAACAAACACAAAAAAGAAGGTGGGGAGATAAGGACGAGAACAAACTTTGAAAAAGTGTGACTGACTAGGAAAAAAGAAAAAAACCCACAGTCAATAATATAGAAGTGAGATCCCCTGTTCATTTGGGTTCACGGATAGGAACAAACTTTGAAAAAGCGTGACTGACTGTAGTAAGCCACTCCAGGAAAAATCACATAAATTGGAAGGTAGAGACATTGCATGTGTGGCAGCGTGATGAAATCAGGAGCTTGTCAAAATAATGAACAGACATTTTGCTGTATATTATACATATATACATATCACAATTTGTTGTGGACCTTCAAGTTTCGTTACAGGAAGGCAGAGAAAGAGGCAGGAGAAGAAAAACATCCCAGAATGGATAGTAAAAACCAAAGCTGGACTGATTTGACTTGACTTGACACCCTGAGAGAGTCAGAAAGATAGACAAAACTGAGGGTCAAATCATCCCCCACCCTCCCAAAACCCTGAATGAGAACGAGAATGAAATTTTTAAAAAAGATTTTTAAGGAAAAACCTATACGTAGGCCTACGACTGGGGTCATTTTGTAACCCTCCCCCCCCCGGGTTGTATTCTTCACATTTTAGAATACACTTCTAGTGCGCAGATCTCTTTGAAACTTTCAGTATTTCTCAAAAAATTATCTTGACAGACTGCTATGCAAAGCGACTTGATCAAGTCAATTTCCTCTTTGGAAAGTGATGGCACAGACTTCCCCACATGATCGTATGGATACGATAGTAAAACACAACGTACAGATAGATATAGGGTTAATAATCCTCAGCAAGCAACTCACATTTGACAAGGCGTACTCCTCTGCAACATATTCTTTAGGCATCTCAAGACACGAGAGGATCATGGCTGAAACAATCCCAGTTCTATCCTTGCCGTGGGCACAGTTGATCAAGACTGGTAGATTGTTGGGGTCTGACACAAGCTTCAGGGCTGGGGAAAGTCAAATAGTCTGAAGCTATACACTGGGATAAGGAGGAGGGGAGGGCTTTGATGCTAAGCCTTTTGTGTCACGACCTGGTGGAATCAGGTGCTCGTCAATTTTTGAGCAGAGTTACTGGTATTTAGTTTGTTTACTTGTCCTTTTATGGATGAATAAAATACCTATCCATCTTGAATAGAAGTCGAGATATTTGTCATGGAAGAAGGTGGGGGTAACCTGTTTTCTAGGGTAGAATTTGCGAGAAAATGGCCGCCAAAGTTGGGTTACTTCTAGTGCTTGAGAGTCCTTAAAAACTGAAAATTTACTTATTAATCAATGTTTTTCAGTAAAATGCACAAGGAAATGTATTTTACGGTGAGCCAAAAAAACAAAAATTTGAAAAAAATTGCCAATCTTTAATTTTGATCATTTTGACAAGAACCCGATTTCACCACGAAGCCTCACATTAAAAAATTTTTTGCACCGGTCCATTTCATTTTCCCACTGACAGCACATAGTAGGAAAAATCTAACAACAGTGAATTACAGGGCACATCATGCAGACATTTAATCCTTTGGTAATTTGCACCATTGAGTATGATTGAATCGTCTTGACAGCAATTGGCCACTTATATGTTTATAAAGCATATATATATATATATATATATATATATATATATATACATGGCCCATATATATATATATATATGTGATTACCAATTTAATAAATCTACCTTGAAATTTAATAAATCTACCTTGAAAAGGTTACTTCTTCGTTTTTCTATATCATGAAAAGATTTTTTAAAACTTACAGAGAGCTTAACATATTTTCCTAAATCACTGACTGAGGACAATAAAATTGCAACATGTATGAATGTATGGTGCAATTCTACACTTTAGAATTTATTTGTAGCCATCCCAACTATAGCAATATGAGTGATATCGATTGGTAAAGTAGGTTGTTAGCCAAACCTTTTTGCTTTTTCTAATAATGGGTTTTAGAGCTTCTTACTTTCTAATTTAAAAAAAATTAATTTCTTTTATTTTAAAGGAAAATTTTCTGAGGCATTCAAAAGAGCGGTTATTCTCTCTCTGTCTTAGTGATTTAGGTGTGACCACAAGTAACAGTTAGTGCCACTGATGCATTAACAATGACACAAGCTCAAACTTGAAGATGTCCATGCCTTGGAGATGATGACTCTGAGAGTGAATTGGTTTCAACATTTTCAGATTCAGATGATAAAATATCACCCATGAGGAAACAGAGATCTTACAAGCACAAAACAGGATTGTTTTCCAGTCTCAAATCTGGGCTTCATTCTCATACACAAGCATTACTCGCAGAAGTACATAAAAATATAATAGTTTTTCAGAGAGGAATTCCGTAATGAGCGACCACCCAAACAAACACAATAAAAAAGAGGCTTTTACCTAACCCTGACCCAACTGCCTCGCCCCTACCCCTATGCTACCCTAACCCTCTATTCTACTCAGTTTCATGATAGTGGTCGCTCATTACGGAATTCCTCAGTAGTCAATATATGTGAGGCATCGTGGTGAAATCAGGCGCTCGTCAAAATAATGAAATTGGAGAAAATGGCATTTTTCCAAGAGTTCGGCAATTTTTATCAAAATTTTGTTTTTCGGCTAAAACCTTTTATGTTGATACATTAAAACACATTTCCAAGTGAATTTTACTGAAAACCATTGTTTAAAGGCACAAAATATGTAATTTTCAGTTTTCAAGGACTCTTTTTATTTAAAAGCTATTGAAGTTGCCAAACTTTGGCGACCATTTTCTCATTAATTCAACCACTGAACCCAGGCTACCCCACCTTCTTCAATTCCAAATATCTCGACTTTTCTATTCAAGCTATTTCAATATTTTTTTCATTGATTGCAAGGCAATTAAATAAGCTTTCAGGCGATATAAAATCAATACAATAACTCCACATGCCCAAAAATTGACGAGTGTCTGATTCCACCACATCGTGCCAAATATGATATATCCACCTCGATTTCCTTTCACGTCAAAAAGTGCCCATCTGCATAAATTTAGACCCCCCTCCCCTGTCTCTCTCTGTCCGTCTGTCTATTCTCCTTCTCTCTCTACTCTCTGTCTCTCTCATGGTGGACATAAAACAATTTATTTTATTTTTATTTGCTTGGTAAACTTAAACTATTTTTAAGCTTCTTTGCTGAATGATTGTTCCATAATATAATACATATGAGCCATTGCCAAAATGTGGGGAAAAACACACACATCTCACAATAGTGTGCATAAAATG
>NW_004798484.1:87003-90580 GCF_000002075.1 Aplysia californica | reverse complement strand
GTGACCCGTCTGAAGTGAGTTAATGGTGATGACAAGAGCAAGAGCCAGTATGAATCATGCGAGAGACTTGAAAACCCACTTGTTCTCTAAGTAGGTGAGCAGCTTCAGCATGGTGGCAGCCTCGGAGTAGCAGAACTCCTCCCGGAACTCATACTTCTCCACGATGTCTCGGTACACCAGGTGGTGGATCGGGGCCAGGCCCTCCTGGAGAGAAATGTTTTAGTATGAGTTTTACGGCATTTGCAACACAATAAGGTCATATAAGTGCCGAAGATTAGAGGTGTTACAAGAGAATAACAAACACAAAAAAGAAGGTGGGGAGATAAGGACGAGAACAAACTTTGAAAAAGGGTGACTGACTAGGAAAAAAGAAAAAAACCCACAGTCAATAATATAGAAGTGAGATCCCCTGTTCATTTGGGTTCACGGATAGGAACAAACTTTGAAAAAGCGTGACTGATTGTAGTAAGCCACTCCAGGAAAAATCACATAAATTGGAAGGTAGAGACATTGCATGTGTGGCAGCGTGATGAAATCAGGAGCTTGTCAAAATAATGAACAGACATTTTGCTGTATATTATACATATATACATATCACAATTTGTTGTGGACCTTCAAGTTTCGTTACAGGAAGGCAGAGAAAGAGGCAGGAGAAGAAAAACATCCCAGAATGGATAGTAAAAACCAAAGCTGGACTGATTTGACTTGACTTGACACCCTGAGAGAGTCAGAAAGATAGACAAAACTGAGGGTCAAATCATCCCCCACCCTCCCAAATCCCTGAATGAGAACGAGAATGAAATTTAAAAAAAAGATTTTTAAGGAAAAACCTATACGTAGGCCTACGACTGGGGTCATTTTGTAACCCTCCCCCCCCCGGGTTGTATTCTTCACATTTTAGAATACACTTCTAGTGCGCAGATCTCTTTGAAACTTTCAGTATTTCTCAAAAAATTATCTTGACAGACTGCTATGCAAAGCGACTTGATCAAGTCAATTTCCTCTTTGGAAAGTGATGGCACAGACTTCCCCACATGATCGTATGGATACGATAGTAAAACACAACGTACAGATAGATATAGGGTTAATAATCCTCAGCAAGCAACTCACATTTGACAAGGCGTACTCCTCTGCAACATATTCTTTAGGCATCTCAAGACACGAGAGGATCATGGCTGAAACAATCCCAGTTCTATCCTTGCCGTGGGCACAGTTGATCAAGACTGGTAGATTGTTGGGGTCTGACACAAGCTTCAGGGCTGGGGAAAGTCAAATAGTCTGAATCTATACACTGGGATAAGGAGGAGGGGAGGGCTTTGATGCTAAGCCTTTTGTGTCACGACCTGGTGGAATCAGGTGCTCGTCAATTTTTGAGCGGAGTTACTGGTATTTAGTTTGTTTACTTGTCCTTCTATGGATGAATAAAATACCTATCCATCTTGAATAGAAGTCGAGATATTTGTCATGGAAGAAGGTGGGGGTAACCTGTTTTCTAGGGTAGAATTTGCGAGAAAATGGCCGCCAAAGTTGGGTTACTTCTAGTGCTTGAGAGTCCTTAAAAACTGAAAATTTACTTATTTTGCGCCATTAATCAATGTTTTTCAGTAAAATGCACAAGGAAATGTATTTTACGGTGAGCCAAAAAGACAAAAATTTGAAAAAAATTGCCAATCTCTAATTTTGATCATTTTGACAAGAACCCGATTTCACCACGAAGCCTCACATTAAAAAATTTTTTGCACCGGTCCATTTCATTTTCCCAATGACAGCACATAGTAGGAAAAATCTAATAACAGTGAATTACAGGGCACATCATGCAGACATTTAATCCTTTGGTAATTTGCACCATTGAGTATGATTGAATCGTCTTGACAGCAATTGGCCACTTATATGTTTATAAAGCATATATATATATATATATATATACATGGCCCAGAAGGATGACAAATTGAGATTATATATATATGAATATATGTGATTACCAATTTAATAAATCTACCTTGAAAAGGTTACTTCTTCGTTTTTCTATATCATGAAAAGATTTTTTAAAACTTACAGAGAGCTTAACATAACAAAAAAATTACCCACAGACAATTTTCCTAAATCACTGACTGAGGACAATAAAATTGCAACATGTATGAATGTATGGTGCAATTCTACACTTTAGAATTTATTTGTAGCCATCCAAACTATAGCAATATGAGTGATATCGATTGGTAAAGTAGGTTGTTAGCCAAACCTTTTTGCTTTTTCTAATAATGGGTTTTAGAGCTTCTTACTTTCTAATTTTTAAAAAATTAATTTATTTTAATTTAAAGGAAAATTTTCTGAGGCATTCGAAAGAGCGGTTATTCTCTCTCTGTCTTAGTGATTTCGGTGTGACCACAAGTAACAGTAAGTGCCACTGATGCATTAACAATGACACAAGCTCAAACTTGAAGATGTCCATGCCTTGGAGATGATGACTCTGAGAGTGAATTGGTTTCAACATTTTCAGATTCAGATGATAAAATATCACCCATGAGGAAACAGAGATCTTACAAGCACAAAACAGGATTGTTTTCCAGTCTCAAATCTGGGCTTCATTCTCATACACAAGCATTACTCGCAGAAGTACATAAAAATATAATAGTATTTCAGAGAGGAATTCCGTAATGAGCGACCACCCAAACAAACACTCAATAAAAAAGAGGCTTTTACCTAACCCTGACCCAACTGCCTCGCCCCTACCCCTATGCTACCCTAACCCTCTATTCTACTCAGTTTCATGATAGTGGTCGCTCATTACGGAATTCCTCAGTAGTCAATATAATATGTGAGGCATCGTGGTGAAATCAGGCGCTCGTCAAAATAATGAAATTGGAGAAAATGGCATTTTTCCAAGAGTTCGGCAATTTTTATCAAAATTTTGTTTTTCGGCTAAAACCTTTTATGTTGATACATTAAAACACATTTCCGAGTGAATTTTACTGAAAACCATTGTTTAAAGGCACAAAATATGTAATTTTCAGTTTTCAAGGACTCTTTTTATTTAAAAGCTATTGAAGTTGCCAAACTTTGGCGACCATTTTCTCATTAATTCAACCACTGAACCCAGGCTACCCCACCTTCTTCAATCGCAAATATCTCGACTTTTCTATTCAAGCTATTTCGATATTTTTTTCATTGATTGCAAGGCAATTGAATAAGCTTTCAGGCGATATAAAATCTATACAATAACTCCACATGCCCAAAAATTGACGAGTGTCTGATTCCACCACATCGTGCCACATATGATATATCCACCTCGATTTCCTTTCACGTCAAAAAGTGCCCATCTGCATAAATTTAGACCCCCCTCCCCTGTCTCTCTCTGTCCGTCTGTCTATTCTCCTTCTCTCTCTACTCTCTGTCTCTCTCATGGTGGACATAAAACAATTTATTTTATTTTTATTTGCTTGGTAAACTTAAACTATTTTTAAGCTTCTTTGCTGAATGATTGTTCCATAATATAATACATATGAGCCACTGCCAAAACGTGGGGAAAAACACACACATCTCACAATAGTGTGCATAAAATGTGATGCATTAGTATTAG
>NW_004798484.1:58218-85493 GCF_000002075.1 Aplysia californica | reverse complement strand
AAAGAGAGTCAAATTGGTAAGAAAATTTTTTTTGCACCACTGAGTCTCAAGAGAGTCTCACGTTTTGGCAATTGCTCTCATATAATATTTAATGTGTCTTTTTAAAATATGCACAAACATTTCATTTGAAATACAAATCGATCCATTGACATTTGACATTGTTAAAATTATACAGTAACAGATAAAAAAAAAAAGATTCCATTTAATTCAGCATTGTAAATTGGTTTGGTGAGTTTTGTTGCAGAGTATAGGTGAGTTTCGATGAATTTTGGTAAGTTAGGTAAGTTTCAGTGAGTTTCTATATACTAATTTCGGTGGGTTTCCGTTTAGACATTGCATACCATTTCACATTACCTGCACAGATCGATGGTTGACAACCTTCAGCAATATCGATATATTGACCAATAATTCCTTTACAATTCACTGCTTCTTGAATAAAGAACTTTGTAAACCCCTTGAACTTGTTCCGTCGTATCACATCAAGGAAAAGTAGCATAAATCCCATCAGAATCAAATGCCACGGAAGGGTAAACAGCAGGGAAAAGATGAATTTGAAAGGAAAAAAATTTATCAAAAAGTGTTTCCTCTCCATAGCACCAACTTCCTCATAGGTTTGCCATTGCTTTGTGGGATTTGACACACCCACATTGTCTTTTCCGTGCTGCTTAGGACTGACTTGGTCAAATCTGTTTCTTACAACTGATGAACTTTCATTTTCATGCGCACCACCAGAATCAGAAGAAGGCTCATCTGTGGCTAGGGCAACAAGCATCTGTTCTGATGTAGCACCGAGAAGACGTTTGTACTCATAGTGGACATCACCCTTATTCTTTTTTCCATTATTAATAATTTTCACGGAGAACACTGGGTATTCTTTGTCCAGAAGTCTGTGACCATCACTTCCCATGTACTCAGTCTTAGATCTGAAGTCAACGATGCATTTTATGCCTAACTTTCTAAATTTATCAAGCTCATCAGATATTAATCTGTCTGGCTTTGACGACCTATATATTGCAGCTGCACCATGGCATTGAGCACTGCTTTCTTGCTGCAGGGAGTGTTTGCATAGGACTCGTAAGTTCGGCAAGCTCTTGATTTTCGTCAACTGCTCGGTTTTGTTTGGATCATGAACTTCCATCTTGGTCTGCTACAGGATCGCAGTTAATGATGCACTCAACTGTCATTGGCTTAAAATTCTAAAATTTGTTGTAGTTATGACTTCAAGGGAGATCACTCTCGTAGAAGTTTCAATTATTTGTTTAGATTTTTACAGCCTTGCTTGCGCCCAAAGCACGTCGAGGGTGACAATAAAAAACAGCGCGACGGATCAGTGATTTTGTACAGAGATACGATCGCTGTAGGTCTGCTGCACTAATAGAAGTTTGAGGTTAGTAGAGGCTGCTCTCTGTGTGTGATTGAATAGCGAACATTCAATATGCATATGTCACTCTGAGTCGGTGTCTTGCCCCGACAAATCACAACAAAGTGAAAGTGGTTATTCAAGGAGTTTCGATTAAGGACAGATATTTATGCTAACTGAACCGTCTGTGTTTTTCTTTATTTTTCTTCTTTTTTACAACGTAAACGACTTCCAGTGTAGATCTAATTCAAGTTTTTCATTTTACTCTTGGTTTGTTCTTTGTTCTGAATTAAATCAAGAGAAATCTAGATCTAGACTTTCTAGATTCTAGATTAGATAGACTAGAATCTAGAATCTAGACTAGTAAAAAAAGTAGTACTAGATCTAGATCTCTAGATCTAGATCTAGATCTAGATCTAGAATCTAGATCTAGATCTAGATCTAGATATCTAGATCTAGATTAGTACTAGACTAGATCTAGATCTAGATCTAGATATAGATCTAGATATAGATCTAGATCTAGATCTAATCTGGAGATCTAGAATCTAATCTAGATCTAGAATCTAGTGTCAGAGCAAGTCCTGGGCCCAACACTAGACTCTAGATCTAGTCTAGAAATCTAGATCTCTACTCTACTAGAGTACAAATAAACTCTAGATTATATAGATATCTAGATCTAGATTCTAGATCTAGACCAGACCATCAATGATTTATTTATGGGAGTGTATACAGACCCGGTAACCGGGAATAAAGTCACAAAGTGTACAGACCCGGTAGGGGAAATCTTTTGTGATTTCGGAGAATTTCAGCGCCCTTTTGGCTCAGGGTAGACCTAGGTTTTTCTAGATCTATGGTCTAGATCTAGATCTAGGCAGACAGACATAAATCTTTGATCTAGAAATCTAGTTTCGGGGTTAGCCTAGATCTAAATGAAGATTGCGGATGTCTTTTCGACAAACGATCGTTTTTACTCCGTTTTGGAGTTGGAGGAGTCACAATTTGAAGAAAAGAACAACAATGTCATAATTTCAATCGAGCAGTCCCCCCCCCCCTCTCTCTCTTTCTCTCTCTTTCTCTTTCTCTCTCTCTCTCTCTCTCTCTCTCTCTCTCTCTCTCTCTCTCTCTCTCTCTCTCTCTCTCTCTCCTCTGGGTATCGCTCGCCTTCTCTTTTTCCTTATTTGTCTCTCTGTCTTTCTTTGCCCGCACCTATTTCCCACTCTATCTTTCTCTCGTTCCCTCCTGCCAACTCTCTCTCTCTCTCTCTCTCTCTCTCTCTCTCTCGCTCTCTCTCTCTCTTCCCGTAATCACAAAAGAGTTCCCCTACCGGGTCTGTATACTTCGTGACTTTGTTCCCGGTTACCGGGTCTACATACACTTCGTTTATTTATAGAGGCACCAGCCATCCATGTCCAGGTGCTGTTTTAGCCTCTTTTTCTAGATCTAGGTCTACGTGACCATTGACCAATATAATAATAATATGTAGCGTGTCATAAGTATAACACAGTGATTATTCTCACCCGGGGTGAGAATAAAATTTTATACTATTCTCACCCCGGGTGAGAATAACGACAGCCTACTATTCTCACCTGGTTTTTTTTAAATTTCGGGCATCATAGGACCCCTGTCAGTGAGCGCTCCAGGCGACAAAACTCGCCTCCCTCCCTCTCTCACTCCGCTGAGCGCGCGAGTAAACTAAAATCGAGAACGGAACGGGAGGGCCAGCTCTCAGGCCCGGGAGGCGACTATTGTCGATTTGGGGGGGAAACCTTATCTTTTGACCAAATAGCGTCACCTTTTGGTGCTACAGTATCAATTTATTGGTTCTGTAACGGAACATTTTACTCTTGAATGGTTTAACCAATCAAAATTGAGAAAAAAATAAGCCTAGGTTCATGGCACTGCGTTCCTTAAAAAATAATTGTGGGTTCTACTGGGGATAACAATTAAACGTTTTTTTGTGTTGTAAACAAATGCCAATTCTAACTTTACAAATGACAAACATTATTTCATTAAACAGCTTTCAGTTAAGGCTATTAATTTTAAAAACATACTATTCTGGCAAGTGAGTTCCTTTCTGAATTTAGAATATATTTGCACTTGTCTAGGGTTTTGGTGTAGATATTCGTGCATACTCTCAACTCAAGATTTTAAAAAAATGAAACAATAACAATTCCCGCGGGAGCCTAGAAAAATCGGCCAGCGCTCACGGGCAGGTCATGAACGGTCACTCTCTTACAATTCACAAATTATTTTCCATCATCCGTTCTCAACACCCAGGTAGACCTATAAATCCATTGCATTCTCACCGGGTGAGAATAGCAATTTAATATTATTCTCACCCCGGGTGAGAATAAAATGGATATTATTCTCACCCCGGATGAGAATAACATTATATTTTATTTTCACCCCGGGTGAGAATAACATTATATTTTATTTTCACCCTGGGTGAAAATAACGACAGCCGAAGTATAAAGTATAAAAGGCAAAGGGTTTGGTCACAACGTAATGACAAAGGTGGGAGAACTCGGTCAGAGATGGAGAGCTATTCTTTTGGGACAGGTAAAGGGGAGTGGCAATTTGATAAGGGTAGATCTAGGTCTTCAGACTCAGGATAGGATAATAAGTGAAATATGGCATTCCTCATGCCGCTTTGATTGGTCATCAAGGTTGACCACTCTTTACTCGCCATGTCATAAACTCACCTGAGGTCACGTCAGTTCGATAAAGAGTGGAGGGAGACCATTTTACCGGCTTTGCTGAGCCCTAATACGTGTCGCTGGAGATTCTTCCCTGGGTTCATCCGCTAAGATCCCGTTCACCTCCACTTTTCTTGCTTCCAAGCACCAGGATCTTAGGCAGAGACTACAACTACTGTATTAACTTTAAAGCTTCTAAGGGCAGGCATGTGTCATGGCACAGTGGAATCTCGCTTGTCAATTTTTGGGCATATTTTGGAGTTGTCATGTATGATCTTAAAGCCTGTACAGATGCTTTGCTTTTAGTGAAGAAAAATGCCCATCTTACCTTGAAAAGAAGGCAAGGTATTTGCCATTGAAGCGCGGTTGCCTGGTGTCAGAGGTAAAATTAGCCAGAAAATGGCCACCAAAATTATGTGACTTACAAAGCTGAGCAGTGAGTGTGCTTTGATATTGAACATTTACACTTTTTTGGTCTTTCATCAACATTTTTCAGGATTGTATTTTTAAAGGTACATTAAAAGTGTTGAGCCCACAGTATTAAGAAGTTCTATAGAAATTGTCCAATGGGTAGCAAGTCGGGTTTCTTTGATTTCATTATTTTGACGAGGGTCTGATTTTACCCAGATGGCACACATTATATTCAGCCACACAGGTGCACTTACACAGTGACACTTGGATGTGACACTCCAATAAACAAACACACACACACACACACACACACTCACACACACCACTTCTTTTGAAAACACCTTTGAAGATTCATTGATAAGTGAGTTGTAAAAGCTATTTTCAGAAGAATGTTTAAAAGGACGGCTGTGTTTTATTCTTGCGGTCCAAGTGAGTTTCCTTGGCTATGATTTAGGAGTCTCAGGAAAGGTCCTGTTGGAATAATCCGCGCACTGACTGGAAGGCAATTAGCTCTGATTTCTGTACAGTGTGTTCCATACCTTATGACTGAATTTAGCTCTTTACTTATTTCTAGGCTTAACACTTTCCATCCCCACAACATGCAGAACAAACACTTGTCTCCATGGACCAGAATGCAGATACTGTATATATCAGTACTACACCTGTATCTCCGCAAAAATACCTCAACCTTTGTTAAAGTTTCAGCGCTCTGAGAAAATTCAAAGTGATGATCGCATGTTCACCAAAAAAAGGAATTAGAATCGGAACTGAAAACATTAGATCTAGATTATTCATCACCTGAATTCTCATCGTGGCATAAGAGTAAAACAGCACTCATGCTAGGTCTACTCAACATTTTTCAAAAATTTACTCCTATTGTTGTATGCACTCTGATTTTTGACCTCAATGGCCACACAGATCATACAGAAAGGAAATTTTAACTTTAACAAGTGAGCTTTTTTGCTATATCACACCGTCGCCTATCAGTGTCCCGTGGGGGAAAATTGTTAAAGGGGCTGTTGGAATTGGTCATAGTGGACTACACAGTTTGTGCGCAACATCAGACTGACTGTCTTACTGCTGTCATCGAGAACAAGGAAGAAGAAGAAAGGTCATAATGCCTCAGTGCTACAGCCAGAGCCTCGGCTCACGTTGCATCCAGATGGTCACTGATACAGTAAATGTGAAATCGGCAAGTGTGTTATTTAGGGAACGTGTGGATTCCAGTGCAAGGAGCAGAAGAGGCAAAGGTGTCAATATTAACTTTCTTAGTATTTGGCACACCAGTTCAGCTGGCTCACAACATAACTTGGTTGTTTAAAGTCATAAAAAAAATCTCCCAAACCTCAGCAAACCCATTTTATCTATTATCAGACAGTATGTTAACTGCTTGGACCATTCATTTCCTCTCAATTTTGTGTTTATTTCGTGTAAATTTTTATAGGTTAAACTGGAGCAAAATTAAGGGGAAGTCTGTGATGCTAAAAACTTGGATGACAAAATTGGTGGTGTGCAAAGGAGGGAATAGCCTTCCATAAGTTAGGAGTTAAGGTTAAAAATAGTCTTGATCATTTGATTTTATATTCCCTCCTGAGTTGCATCACTGGGGCTTTTTACAAGTCATTATTATATGTGTACTCATATATACTCATATGTTTCAGGTACTGGAGTGATGGAAACAGCTTTATCTTGAGTGACGTCAGGTGGAAAAAGTAAAAGTTTCAACTTTATGACCTGGTTCCTCAATCTGTGTCGTGTGCTCTCAGGGAATGGATGTATTCTTGGAACATTTCCTCAATTCTGAATAATTTATTTTCTGTCAGCTGAGAAATTGAATCCTGAGATTTTGTTCTGTTTTGCGGATTTAATTTGTCCTAGTTCAAGAACATGATGTTTTCTCTGGTGTGAAAGAAGGAACACAGGATTTAGTTTCCACATCATCTGTAGCCATCCCTGTACTGTACGTGAGGCCTCGTCTAGAGTTGCATCATGGAGGAGAAGGAGGTCAACAGCGACGTGGAGTCACAGGGTTCCGACTCTGTGGAGGAGATCATCACAATGAGGCCGATCCCGACGCCACGCCTCGTCACGCTGCAGCACCCCATCGGTGGATGGTCCGAGCGGAGTAACGAAGTAGACAGCGGTTTGCCGAGTTCCTCGAGAGATCGGGAACATACCGTGAGTTTTTTTGTTTTTTTTAACATACAGTGAGGTTTTAAAAATGTTTAGCATACAGTGAGAATTTATTTTTACGTGCAGTGAGTTCTTTTTTCATTTCATTCTATCTCTGAAATTTGGAGCAGGGTGGCAACCTCTTCAGTGAAGGTAAGGGAAAAATCAGAACCACATGTGCGAAAATGTAGCGATTTAAAAGCATTGTTGAATATCAGTAGCAAAAATTTCCCCAAATGTGGCCTTACACGAGATTCTCAGGATGTCAGTGGGACATTTTTTTGCTCTAAAATTATTTAATGATCACACTTTGGCTCACTGTGGTGGATGAAAATTGAATAAAAATATAGTGAGACAATGTTCAAGACGAACAGCTCTTGATTTGCGATGGTTGTAAAACTTTTTAAATGTTACGTAAATGCTCATGCTGTGAGATGTTTAGCTCAGGTATTGACTACCCATTGTGAAGTTTTGAAGATTTGTACAACTCTGCCCTGTAGAAAACTGTGGTGGATACTACAGTGGACTTCTGATACAAGACAAGATTGTCGCTGGTACCAACCAGTGGTTCTTGTTGAGTGTAATACAGGATGTAGCCATGTATAACCAGAGTGCCTGCCTGAGTGGCATGGAGGGGGGGGGGGGGACTTGATATCGTTGCCCTGTGAGAAAATCTGATAAGTGAGTATATTCTCCAGCAGACAGTGAAAGATCTTGTTATTTTGTGTGTGTTTGAGCATTTTAACTAGCTGCTTGCTCTGTTTGCTTCCCGGGAAGCTGAGAATTCTGTCCCCGGGATTTTGTGCACCCCACATAATTTAGCAGAATTTTATCATTTTTTGCATAATTTTAAATTATTTTCCTTTATCATTCTTTGTTAAAATTAACAAAATCGCATAATTTCACTTTTTTGGGCTCAGTTTGCATAATTTCAGAATTTTTTTGCATAAAACCGCGGGGACAGAAATTTGTCCTTGTGTTCGAAAGTCTGCTAGGATAATGATATGGATATTGTTTGTAAGGTGCATAGAACTTGCTGTTGAAGTGGTTATATGTGCTCTATACAAATGCCTTTTATTTCTTATTTTTTTGTACTAGTAGCAGGATTGTGTTTGAGCCAACATGTCCTCATGTAGACATTATGCTGCAGGGAGAAAGATATTAATGATGATGAAAATGAGGATTATGTGGCTCAAAGATTGATTGTCATGCTATCAGGATGCTAATCATGAAGTTAGGCAAGTAATTTTATACAAATAGGCCCACTCTAATCTTTTTTATTTCCAGGTGCACAGACAGTCTTCAACCTCAGTGTTCCCCGCTATAATTCCTCTGAACGTTGGCGGACAGCTGTACATGACTCGTCTATCGACTCTCCTCAAATTCTCAGACTCGATGTTGGCGGCTATGTTCAGCGGCCGTCATCAAATAGATAAAGACAAAGATGGGAACTTCTTCCTTGACAGTAACGGTACCGTGTTTGCACACATTCTGGAGTACCTCCGGTACGGCTCTATACCGCCAAACGATGTGGCCTACCTCGTATTCAAAGACGCCAACTACTACGGCCTTTTCGAGCTGGTGGAGAAGCTTCAGCTAAAGCCCGAGATTGCCTCGTTGGCGGTGAAAGAGTCGCAGCGGGCGCAGTTTCCGAACTACGCTCAAGTCAAGGAGGAAGTTATCAAAGCGGCCATGGCGCGGGCTGCGGTCGCTCGGGTTGGCGACGTCTTCATCTATGCATTCCGGAAAGAGTTCAAGCCTCGGACTCCGACCTTCAATCCGAAGCACGGCTGCATCGTGGAGAATGCCCAAGTGACGGTGGGTCCCTGGGAGGCGGCGGCGGATGAGGACACGTTCATCCGATGCCTGGAGAACGACCTGCAGGAGGAAGGGTTCACCCTCCGTCCCCACGAAGGAAAGAAGAAGTGTAAGTACTACTTTGGACAAACGTGCCCGAAGAGCATTTTCAAGCTTACCATTTTGTTTGATTGAATCTGACCTTATTTGTTGGTTTATTGTACATCTTGAAGATGAGAGCGTGTTAGAAGTATGTGTGGGTGTGTGGTCATTTAGATGTATACATATATGTTGTGTGCATGTTTACATTTCGCTTTTGGTATTATGTCCAGTCTTCATATTTTCCTGTATAACATTTAAATACATACTTATCATATATATGAAAATGGGAAGTCTAGACTTGACAGTAAGAATATAATGCATGCATGTTATATGTAAATACTTGTGTCTATATACCATACTCAGTAGCCTTTGGTTATTTTGGACTCTGTGATAAAATTTTAAAATTTATTATATTTTTTGTATCCTTTAAACCATGTTTGAAAAAAAGGTAGGAATTTATAAAACGATTTTAATACAATCAAGCCTGCCTTAAAAAGACCACTGTTCTGTGGCATCCTTGCATTATTTTTTTCTACATTTTTTTAGTCAGTCCATAGTGGTCCCTCTCCTTCACGGCCAGGGTTAGTCATAAATTTAACTTAATTTAAGTGACAAATCAGCCTCAAAACGAGTCAAAACCTGCTCTCAGGGATCACTCGCAACAACACAATTTTTTCGTAAACCCGTCCTCAGACTGTGTGAGGGTGTTTGTGTGTGTGTGTGTGTGTGTGTGTGTGTTTATGTTCAATCAATGCGGAAAAGCTCTCATGATAAGTAACAATGTTGATGGCAATGAAATGGAAAGGAAAAGTTAAGATATATAGTGTAAAGCGCATAGAGCCTGCTGTTGAGCGGGGATATGCGCTATACAAATGCTATTTATTATTATTATTATTATTATATCAGATTTTAAACCATCAGTTGACTTTGTTTAGTTTCGTAATTGACCTCAATTCAGATCGTATCCTTAGTGGTCACCTGTATTATATATATATGTGTGTGTGGGTGTGTAGCGATCACTTTTGTTTGTGACCTGTAGTGACTGTTATGGATGGATTTGACCGCTGCTGAATTTTTTCTGCCTATTTTGTCTGGACATCACATAATTTGAATTCACTGATTGATATATATATAAGACATGTGCATGTAGTGTGCAGTCCGATTAAATTCACATGAGGTGTTAATTTTATGTCAAACACAATCACAAGGCACTGAGGTTGTAGATAAGGCAAATGAATTTTTTTATGTGTCATTTGTTTTTTGCTGTGTGTTATTCTTCACCTCTTTTGCTGTCCACCTCTCCCTGTCTCTTCCGTCGTCAGTTAAGTCCTCTCTTTATCGTTCACCTTGCTGAATCTTGCTGTACTGTAGATATATCTTTGTGGGTGGTTGATGGGTGCTCTGGTATGGTTTGCTCCTTCTTTCCTATCTAACGCCTGTCATCCTTATCTCCCCTCCTTCTCTTTTGTGTTTGTTACTCTCTTGTAACACCTCTAATCTTCGGCACTTATTCGACATTACTGTGTTACAAGTGTCGTAAAACTCTTACTAAAACTAAAGTGGATGTATCTTTCCAAAATGGTTTGCCCTGTGCCTTTGACCTTTGTACCATAATGTTTTGTTCAGTTACAAAGAAAGATATTTTTGTAATGTTTATGCATGTGTGTGAATAAATACAAAGTGTGGTATGAGGTAGTGTAACATTGATTTTGATGTTGTTGCTGATTTTAAAAAAAAATTTTTAATGGCCATTGTCATTGTTTTCAGCTGTAAAGAGAAATCTGACGGTGATTGTTCTGTAGTTTTGTACACACATGTTTTATTCATGAAGTCACGAAGTTTAAAGGTCAGACAGGGTAAAGAACCTGGTGTGCTGATGTCGTACTCTGCTCTTCTGAAATACCACTGCCATTCTTAGGGGATGGGAGGGGGGGGGGGGGGGGGTTGAGGGTTTTGACGAAGATTTTGGAAACCTGAGTCTGAAGATGAAGAATATTCTTATGTTTGAAGCATTCTGAAGTTTGTGAGTCTGTCTATGTTGTCTTCACATTCTATTGAAGATAACTTTTCTGATTTCTTATTACTTATGCCCAATGTTTAAAGCATAGAGCATCAATTTATGTCACTGTGTCATTGTCGAAAGTTGGAAAGTCGCCACATTTAGCGACAAAAGATGAACAAAAAATCTATGTGTGCCCATGGAAAATTGTTGTTTTTGATTATTTGTGCATTTGTATGTAAGTTTTGCATGGATTTTTGTTCAAATGCTCAGAGTAATATTGAAAAACAAGCAAATGTCGTCACTGCACTAGCAAAATGTGTCATTTTTCGCTATTTTTGAGAATGTTGGAAAAAGACTGCTTTTCTGGCTTATTTATCATCTAATAATAATGGTAAAACTTGCCATGCAGTTTTCTTTTGTGACTGCCACCACATTTTTGTTTTGGTTTTACCAAAAGATAGATATGGTACCACCAAATGAAATAAAAGGCTAATAGCATTTTGGCACAACTCTGAGTAATACTTTCTTGCTAGTGCTGTGACTGTGTGTTTGTTCAGCTGGTCATTATGCTCCTTTGTTGCTTGATGCCTGAATGGCTGGGGCCTCTATAAATAAATCATTGATGGTCTGGTCTGGTCTGCTTGATGCCTGCTTGTTCTAGAACAAAGGGGTCTTCTTTCTTCTTCAGTGGCCTAGTGGTTGGGCTCTGTGACTCAGCCATAAGGTCAGGGGGTTCAAATCCCATCTGAGGGCCTGATGTTGTGCCCTTGGGAAAGACACTTTACACAAATTTTCCTCACTTCACCCAAGTGGATGTTGGTACCCGGCTATAGACAGCAAACGAATCTTGTCAATTTGTTTGTATTTAAGCACTTTGTCAGTTTCTTGCACTGCATAGTTCCTGGGAAGTCGAGAATGTTTCTTTGGGTTCCCGGGTCTGCTGGGGTAATGATTGTGATAAAAGGCATAGAGCTTGCTGGAGAGTGTGGATATGCAGTATATAAGTGCAGTGATCATTATTATTAATGTTGTTGTTGTTGTTGTTATTATTATTATTATTATTTATATTATCATTATTATTATGAGAATACCGTGTGACTGTAGCTAGCAGTGACATCTCTGCGAAACATTTTCCTGCGACTCCACGTCTTTTGTTTGTCCTGACATCCAACCTTTGTACATTCCCTTGCAACTGTTGCTGCTGCCTGTTCCCAAACGGTCGCTTTTAAGCACAGGGGGGCTATCCTGAAAAATGCCGTTTTGAGAAAATCGAAGGTAAATTTTTTGCCCCTTGTTCAGTTTCTTTAAAAGACTAGGAGAGTTTTCTCTATAATCAAAAAAATATACACACCAATGAAACCAAACTTCTATAGGTAGGGCAATGCCCAATTTTGGTGCAGGTAAAGATTTCTGGAAACCCCCGGAATCTGGGTTGGCCCGCTTGTCCTTAAAAGCGACCGAACGATTCTTTACTAGAATGAGAAGCTTTAAAAAGCCAATAGTTTGACTGTTAGCTGCAGTTATTTGCGTTGTGATTTTTTTGTAGAGGACGAATACAGTGAGGCCCCATTGTAACATTCCGTGGCTCTTTTAGTTTAGTTTTGGTAAGAGTTTTACAGCCCTTGCGACACAGAAATGTCATATAAGTGCCGAAGATTTAGAGGTGTTACAAGAGAGTAACACACACAAAAAAATGAAGGAGGGGAGATAAGGACGATAGATGTTCGATATGAAAGAAAGAGCAAACCACACCAGAGCGCCCGCCAACCACACGCCATTCCCTGACTCTGTTGGATGTGGGTGGTTGGCGGGCACTTTGGTATGGTTTGCTAAATCTTTTTCTATCCAACGGATCTATCGTCCTTATCTCTCCTTCCTTTCTTTGAATGTTACTTTCTACTAACACCTCCAATCTTCAGCACGTATATGACCTATTTGTTGTTTTGCATATGAGCCATAAAACTCTACTGAAAGTTAAAGCTAAATTATTAAATACACCGCTAGCGGTCTTTGAACTTTTTTCAGGAATGCAAATTCCTGACAAGTTTTCAGACATTGTTTATGTGTTAGTTTCTTCTTTAACAACATTGATTTTTTCCAGAAATTCTTTCTTGAGTTTGAGTGATTTGCTCACACAAGTCAAACATGAGAAAGTTTAATAAATTACAACAACAACAAAAATTATTTCAGATACATATTCTTGTGTCTTCATGTCTCACTTTGCAAGGAAAAAGAGTCAACTTTTTTCTTTCTTCACTATGGAGTGACTTCCAGGATTGACTTTTAATGGGGTTTCACTGTGTTGTGGACTTGAAGTTTTTTCCTGTGATCTCTCCATTGAGCTGTTGATTTTTGGTGTAATTTGTGGTAATGAAGCGTGAAGCATTCCTTTCCTGTTCCTACGACTAGTGCATATAATTATACATGTGTGTGTATATATATATATATATATATATATATATATATATATATATATATAGGCCTCCTGATATTGCTTGTCATCATGCATGTAATTCTTGTTTCTGTGATTGGACTTTGTACTCATCCTCTGTGGAATATATGCACGGAGGTTCATGTGATATGATGCATTTATTTTGTACCCACTACTGTTGAGTATTTTCAGATGTCCGTGTCTCAAAAGAAACTCATTGTGAGAGGGATCTATGAAGAGTTTGCAATTTGTTCGGCTTTGATTGATGCAAACTTTTTCACGGTACATGTATATATGTTCTGGAAAATGATATTTCTTTTTTTTTGTGTGTGATTTGTAATTATTAGTGGTGAATCTCATCTTGCAATCTGGAAAAAAATTAATAAATCAGAGGCTCTAAAAAGATAGGCTTTTTGAAAAGTGCAATTTAAAAAAAATCCTATTGTGAGCACATAAAGACACAATGATGGTAAAGGTTCATCATATAATTATTTGATGATGCTGTTCTCTATCCATGTAACTGGTTTCCTGAAAAATTTTTCAACCAGAAGAAAAAAGCTTCTGTTTTGAATGATGAGAGAGATGCAATACTTCACCCTAACCGTACATCGTGTTTTACTATCGTATCCTTATGACGTGGGGAATTTTGTGCCACCACTTTCTAAAGAGGATATTTAATCATTAATCTGATTCATTTGTTGTGCACAGCTGTCTGTCAAAATGATTTTCTGAGAAATAAGGAAAGCTTCAAAGAGATCTTCGTACTAGAAGTATTCTTAAATGTGAAGAATACAACCCTGGGGGTACAAAATGACCCCAGGGCGTACGGATAGGGTTAAACAAACTGTACTTTTTTTGCACTGTGTAGAGTTTTTATGAAGCAGGCTGACTGGTCATAATTATAAAGATCCCGCATATTGACCTGGGCAATGATTTTTTAAACAAAAATAAAAACGCTACCCATTTCTTCATCTACTTATCATAACGGTAACACCCTCAATTTATTGTCCTTCGTTTACCCAGCTGATAGATTTTTCTTGTGTGCATGGTGGTTGCTTTAGCTCATGTTTCATCAACTCTTGATGGTTGTTTTATCTCATGTTGTAATATCTCATAATGGTTTTTTTATTTCATGTTTTATTATCTGTTACTCATGATGGTTGTTTTATCTCATTTTTCATCAACTCATAATGGTTATTTTATCTTATGTTTTATCAACTCATGAGGGTTGTTTTATCTCATGTTTTATCAACTCATGATGGTTGTTTTAGTTCATGTTTCATCCTGGCGGTTGCTTTAGCTCATGTTTTATCATCTCATGATGGTTGCTTTAACTCATATACCGTCAACTCATGATTGATATTTTAGCTCATGTTTCGTCATAATGGTTGTTTAAGCACATGTTTTGTCATCTCTTGATGGATGTTTTAACGCATGTTACATCAACACATTGACTCGGGTACATTGCTGATTGCGAGATCAGCACTTACCTTTGGTCTTCTGTACAGTGTACATATGTGTATGTGTGTGTTTGTGTGTGTGTGTGTGTGTGTGTGTGCGTTTGTTTGTGTGTGTGCGTGTGTTTGTGTGTGTGAGTGCGCGAGTGTGTGTGTGTGTGTGTGTGTGAAAGAGAGAGTGTGCATGTGTGTGTGAGTGTGTGTGTGTGTGTATGTGTCTTTCTTCTTCAACTCACAAAACTCGACACGGAAGGCCACATTCCTATCGCTGCCTAGTCCCAAATACGTTTAACTCACGAATGTCACCAGCATCTGTAGTGTAGTGGGTAGACACTTTTTCCACCGCATGTACAAGATGTTAGTTCGATTCCTGTGTGGGGAGACTTATTTGTGAAGCGTGCTTCTCAGATTCAAACCTTAAGGAAGTAGATATTTTGCTTTTTGGATAAGTTTTTACAGTTCACAAGTATGACATAATTAAAGACGGATTATATGTAATGGGGAGAATTTGTAAAGCATGCTTATCGGATTCAAACCTTAAGGAAATAAATACATCACGCTTATATGTGAAGTTTTTACAGTTTATAAGTATGAAATAATTAAAAGCAGATTATATGTAAGGTGTTTAAAGAATATGGCATCAATAGAAAATCTACAAATTTGACGCTAATGTCAATTTTTGGCCAACATCTCCATTTGTAGATTTTCGAGAAGAAACTCCTCTCATTTTTTTATCAAGTGTCTCCATCTTTCAGGTGAGATGTTGGATTCCTCTCAGTCAGACTGGTTCAGCCTCTTCAGTGGTCTAAATAGTGTCAATGGGGGTGTAAAACTTCTACTATTTCACATCACTAATGTCTCATTATGTAAAAAGGGGATATGGGCACTCATTTTATAAGCGGCCAGCCTCCACAATTATCTAAATAGTGTGGATGGGGGCATAAAAACTTTTACTTGTCACCAATGTCTCATAATCTAAAGAGATAATATGGACACTCCTTAGCGGCGGGCCTCTTCAACGATAAAAAATCTCTCATAATGTAACAAGAACATATGGACACTCATAGCTCTATGTGCGGGCAAGAATTATGTAATTTCACATCCCTAATGTCTCATAATGTAAAGAGAGGATATGGACACTCATTTAATAAGCGAGCAGCCTCTTCAATGATCTAAATAGTGTTGATGGGTGCCTAAAACTTTAACTGTAACATGTCACTAATGACTCATACTATGAAGCGAGGGTAGAGACGCTCATAAGCGGCCGGCCTCCTCAACAACAACAAAAATGTCTCATAATGTGACAAGAGGATACGGACACTCGTAGCTTTATGTGTGGTGCTGGCAAGAATCACGCACCACCGTACTCTCCACTGAACAAAGACAAAAATGTTGACGCACAGACCGGGTGCGTGTGGGAAATGCCTTGTTTGTGTGCGCACACTTCTTTCTTCATGTCATTTTGTTGTTGTTGTTTCTTTCAAAACGGTTGTCTCTCTTTGTCAAAGGTGCTCCAGCAACATCGAACCCATGCAGTAGATCACGACCTCAGTGCTTTCTTGTCCTATCTCTATTTTTTATTTTATTTTGAAAATGTGATATCTTTTTAAGCTCGTGGGTGGTTGGCGGGTGCTCTTGTGTGGTTTGCTTCTTCTTTCCTATCAAACATCTATCGTCCTTATCTCCCTTCCTTGTATTTTATGTTTGTTACTCTCTTGTAACACCTCTAATCTTCGGCACTTATATGACGTTATTGTGTTGCAAGTTCAGTAAAACACTTACTTAAACTTAAGCTCACTCTTTGCAATGAACTGTTTTCACTGTTATCAAAAATGGAGATAAGACAAGAAAGCAGTGAGGTCGCGAGATGCCGAGGATATTTTTAGAGAGCTGAGGTTCTGTTGTACCTTGGTAACTGTTAGTAGCCTTCACCTGCACATGTGCCATTTCTTCTGGGAGGTTGGAAAGTTGCTGGCTTTTTGTTAAGGGTGTGTGAGTCCTGTGGTTTGGACATGAGTCCGAGTAGTTATGAAATACTTGAGTGATTATAGGGTAATCAGATCCCAAGTGCAGATTCAATGTGTTATAATTTGCTAAAGCCGAAACTTGAGTTAATTTTAACTATTAATTAATAATAACAGCAGAGAACGGAAGCAGAAAAAGAAATTTTAATGCTGTTAATGATAAAAACAGCAACCAAAAATATGCAAATTACATGTAATGCCATGACTAAAAGGTGCACAAAGAAAGATCAGAAAAAGATAAAGAAAAACGAACAAACAATGCAGCTACAAACAAAATAAAAAATAATACAAATGACAAAATCTTTGTTTTATACTAAAAAGCCCCCATTGGGTAAAAAAAAAGAAGAAGGAATTATTGCTTGTGTAATGTATTCTGCAGTTTTGGACTCTAACGAGTACTCGAGTGTTTATAAACTATTTGGTCGTTATTGCGTACCACAGGGACTAAATACTCGAGTTCTCGCTCACCCTTAGGTTTTGCACATTTTATGCCACAGCACTTTCTATGTATGCAGGGGAAGATATTCTCCGCCATTTGGCAAAATTCTGCCGACCGGTAATTTCTGTCTTTCTTCCAGCAACTAGTGTGATCAGTAGCCTCCTGCAGTGACTGTCTTTTTCTCTATGTGTTCTTTGTCAGATTAAGGGTGTAGACCATGTTGTGTTAAAGTATTTGAAAGGATTGTCGATTGTTGAATTGGCCATTGTGCATGAAACGTTGATTTAAATCTCATATTTTGAAGCGCCTAGAGCCACAAGGGAGTGGGTATGATAGAAAAAAAAAGAGATCATCTTGAGCTTTATTGCTATTATTATTATTACGACAATTATTTCTTGTTTGATTGTGGTGTGTTGTAGTGGTTGCATTACTTGCATTGCATGTAAAAGATGTCCATTTGATTCTTGTGTGGGGAAGACAAGATATTTCCATGTAGTATTTTTGTCATCTGTGTGTGATGTAGCTGTGCCCCACATAGGCTTGGTTGGCCCACATGGCAAGGTCAGGCAGCCATTTTTCCTATATGATAAATATCTAAATTTGCGTGGATGGAGATTGAAATGTTTACAAACATAGACATTGTATCATGTCTATTTATTATACGTACTGTGTCGTTACTACATATCCAAAGGGGAATTGGCTAGAGATTGGGGGGTGGTAACTGACAGTTTTTCTTTTGCCCCCGCATTTCATTTTCTTTGGTTTTTCTAGGTTTTTGGATTAGAAAGTTTTCTCATGAATAGAAGAAGAAAAAATTGGGAATTCTAATTTCTTTCAGTTCACTGCTGTTTTCGGATTAACCATGTTTTGTTGAAGTGGACGTACCTGTTTTTGCTTTTTTTTCAAGGGTTTGACAGACTGAGCAGCTGTTCAATACAGGTTGTCTTTACAGCTGGAAATTTTGTCTCTGCTTTGAACAGTTTTGTATCTTACACTTTGTGATTCAAATTTACAAAACAGTAAAATTTGTGCAACCAGATTTTTATCTATTTAGGCCCTATGTATGCATTAACAGTGTTCTGTTTAGTCAACGTCGTCATTCCACAAGGGTGTAAGTCATTCTTTGAAGATTTTAGAAGATGAACGGAAAAGAGAGTGCTCAAATCAAAACCGTGACTCAGGCGCTCATTATTTTTCAATCGAAAACTAGGAAGGATATAACAAAATAGAATGAAGCTATATTATTGCAAGATCCCTTTTAGTATCTAAATACAACTGTCTTTAGAATAAACACCAAGTTGATTGGAAGAAATGCCCCAACTTTTTCCATGGTTTTTCCTGGAGTTGAAAGATGGGTTAGATTATGGGGTTTTTTTAGTGTACATTTGTTTGTTTTTGCATCTCTTTTTGGCTCAACTCTCTTGAGGCGCATGTGCTGGATTTAGAATTATTGAACAAGTATCAAATTGTTCTAGGAAAGATTGCTGTGCATTGTATGTTAATCAGTTTTGCAAGTATATTGTGCATTTGATCATTGTAGAGGCCAAGTATGAAAATTGTAAAGTCGCTAGTTTACAATACATTTGTCTGATTTTATACAAGTATATATTTATATAATATATATAATATATATGTATGTATATTTAAGTATGTTTGTGTATATGTGTGTATGTATATATGTGTATTATAACCTGAAGTGTGTTGACAGGGGGGATAAGTACATTATTGTACCCTTCTGGGGCATTACAGCATTTGACAGTCCCTCCAGTTTCAGTACGTACTGGTACGTGGACGTTAGAAAGATATGTCTTTGAAATGTAAACTGGAATGTTTGAAAGCTTGGAGGGTTTTTTGTGGTCTTTTTTAATGCTAATTTTATTCAGATATGCGACTTTTGTCCATAATACAACATTTATCTAGTGTGAAAAATTTCTTTTTTTCAGTTTGGTACGAGTTTTGCGGCTCTCACAACTGCGTAAGGTTATATATGAGCGTACCACAGTCGTCTTAAGCTATTTTCATTTGTTTTGGTTTTTTTAAGCTGTGATATTTTGATAAATGATTCTACTTTGAAAGACGCTCATTTCAACTTTTTTTAAAGAAAATAATACTCATAAATGATTTTAGCTTTTGTCTGCTGAGTTTTAAATTGGAATTTTTGTTTTGAAATAAATGTAGATCTTCGTATTATAACAGTACATTCTGAAGATTCTGGTCAAGTCTGAAATAGGTTTTCCTAGTGGGATCTCACTACTGTCTGTGTACTTGCAGCTGTGGTGTAGCAGTAAGGCCCTTTGCTGTTGCATGCAGGAGAGCAGAGTTCGATTTCCAAGTGGGGAGAAATTTTTATCGAATAAATCTCGACAGTCTTTCTGCTGGGATGTTGTATCCCTCTCAGGTCCTTACATTTTAAAACAAGTTTGTTTTTTATTCGTCCTGTGTTTGCAATTAATTACAATTTCCCCACTGTTTCAATTGGAGTTAAAAGATATGTTGTTTTGTCTGTTGTAAGATTGAAAGAATGAGCCATGACTGTTCTTCTCCTCTTTTGTAAATATTGCTACAAAGCTGTTCATGGGTTGGGGTTTTTTTTTCTGGTTTTTGTTCTTGGACTGGGTTTTTTTGGGGGGGGGTTTTTGTTTCTGAGTTGTTGGGGCTTTTGGTGGGGGGTTTTCTGTTTGTAGCAACTGAAATCTTAATGTGTACAGTTGCCGATCGTGTCTTAATATTTATAACAAATATCTACAGTAGCGAAATATATATATATACAATTAAGATGGGAAAATGTGCAGTTTCTGAAGACTTGACTCGACATAAGGGCTTTGATTACTTTGAACATCTTGTTCTCACTGGTCACTTAAAGGTAGGGGCAGATCTAGAGGAAGTCATGTGGAAAACCTGAAGAGATGGATGATTGGGATACACCAGGATAATAATAATAATATAATATATTTTAGATTAGAGCAGCTGAGCGGAGCGGAGAAATGAAAATAGAACTTCAGTCACTGATGTCCGTTTCTGGTGTGGCTCTTAGTGATGATAAACAAAATGTACAGTGATCCTGAAGTTCTTGAAAAACAGAAAAGGAAAAGAGTTTTTTTTAATTACAAATTTTTTAAAAGCTGATTTGTCTTGCCCCGGTCAAAGCTGAAAGCGATAGATAAACTGAAAATTTGCGAACATTTATTAAGAGGCCAGAAGTATTCACAGTTTGGTTACCGGTACATGCAACAGTACATGTATTACTGGACGTACCTAACTTTTCAAAGATATTACGGAAAGAGTCAATAGAGCTTTACTCATAAATTGAACTAACATGATATAACATTAGATAAGATGAGATTATCCTGTGATAATGCTTTATTATCGTATCTTATCTTATATAGTCACTTTAAATATTTTTTACTAATATTTTTTAATGTAGTCTTTTGAAAAAAAACTATCATTTGATATATTATATTCTTGCTCTCCAACGTATGAGATGATGTTTTGTTGGGGTTTTTTTCAACAAAATGATAAACGAGAATTTAAGTGTTAATGTTAAGTGAGGCAGTTTCTGCTTATTTCGAACCTTGGCGGATCACGGTACATTACTCTTTTTAGTCGTATTTTTATCCATGTTTACTATAATGACTTATAACTTTTACAAATAATTAAAGTAAAAGGCGAGATGTGGGGGGGGGGGGGGCTGGCTCTCTATTAGTATTACCACTGTTGGCTCAGTATGTATCGCGCTGGACTACTGAGTGCGGATAGCCCTGGTTCAAATCTCCGAATGGGCGTTATTGAACTCATGAATTAATTTGTCTGTGCGCGTCGTTTTATGCATGGCAAATTCTGAAATTATGCAAACTGAGCCCAAAAATGTGAAATTATGCGATTCTATTAATTTTAACAAAGAATGATAAAGGAAAATAATCAGAAATTATGATTAAAAAAGGATCAAATTTTGCGAAATTCTGCGGGGTGCATAAAACCACGGGAACAGGTTTTTTTTTGTGTGGAGTTTTTAAGGCTCTCCTTAGCCCATTTGGTTCGGTCCGATCTCGAAGACGGACGTTGGATTCGGGGGTATTGTCTAAAATATACTTATGATAGTGTTGATGGGGGTGTAACACCCATACAATTACTCAAAGTCGAAAGGCAACCGGAGGACTATGGTTTTGGCTGTCGTCTTGTTGTATAGACGGCTTTTATTTCCCGCGAGAACTTAGTCATCTCGCTCTTGGAGGAAAAAAGTAGGGGGTTGGGGATGGGGGCGGTGGTGGTGGCGCTTTTGTGAATACCTATATATTTCATCATCTGTGACAGTATATATTAGCGTCAAGGTAGCACTGCTTAGCACCAAGATAGCACTACATAGCAAGCATCAAAGATAATACTTGTACTTTGCATCAGGATAGCACCACATAGCACCAAAGATAATACTTGAACTTTGCATCAGGATAGCACCACATAGCACCAAAGATAATACTTCTACTTAGCACCAAGATAGCACCACATAGCACCAAAGATAATACTTCTATTAGCACCAAGGTAGCACCACCAAGTACCAGTCGCTACCATTGAGATTGAGTGCAATGAGGGTGAAGGTCTGGTACTGTCTTGTTGACGATAGTCATAGACTTATATAAGTTATGCACCTAGATCGCTCTCTAAAACAACTTTTGTACTAAGCGTGCACACCGCGGGCTACGACTTGATGTCCAAATAAAGGGAGAAAAACATCAGTTGCACTATAATTTTTATGGTATATTTGAGTGCCCTTCTGTTGTCTCAGACTGAGCTAGATGATGTTTTCGGCAGTAAACCGGAAGTACACCAGCGAATGGGCGATCTAGGAAGATATTGTTGTACAAATCTATGGACAGCACGGATTCCACCGAAGACTTATCTAATATTTGTTTTTTTAAAATTGTTTACTTACAAGGGATAAATTTCCCCTTTCCATTTTGAATTTCTCCAAGTTCCCGGTACATTGCCAAATGTGACCTTTCCTGACGTCGATCAAATATGTCCTGTGTACAGTTCGCTGTTTGATGAGCCAGGTATCACGCTCAGGTATCAAATACGTTAAATTAATCAAATTGCGAAACACATTAAGTTGGTTGCATTCACTACAGTTCACTTCACGGCTTGGCCTTGGTCAATGATCAGATTTAAAAGATGTTAAAAATATGGGGTAAAATAACAATCTAAAAATGACAACCTACTTAAAATCAAAATAACTGTTTTTACAATTTTCCGTAAAGGCCAGTGGTCTTAATAAAAATAATAAAATCGAGAATTCTGTGGGGATCAACGACAGAGATCTGCATTAAAAATTTTAATTGTGGTCTCTCCGAAGTCTGGACATTCTGTTAAAATGTGTCTAATGGTAAAATCTGTATCGCTTCCGACACAGAACGGTTTCTCATCTCCCCGAAGGAGGTATTTGTGTCAGGTCCGTGTGTCCGATGCGTAATCGTGTAAAAATGACTTTGTCTCTTCTGAAGAGGCCTGAAGGTTTTAGTTTGAAAAAAAAAAAAAGAAGCAAGAAAAGATACATCTACAGTAAGTACAATTGTTAAATGATTGAAATAGTCCTTTCTCTCTCTTGAGAAATAATAATGCGTTTTGGGCTTAAAATATTTCAACAGGTTGTTTATGTATGGTTGCTCTAGTTACGTTTTCAGTGCGAGATGAGCTTGTTGGTGTGAGGTTTTGTTTTGTTTTCTTGTTGTTGTTTTTATGTTATGATGATATGTATTGAAAACTGTGCCGGTTTAAAAGAAAATGAAATGAAGACAAAAAATATGAAGCAGATGACTTTTATGTTTTGTGCTATCCTTCTGCCTTTTAGTAAGTTACTGTGGTTGTGTGGTCACTCATCATCACATCAGTTTAGTAACCTAGACTTCCGAATTCCACCCCCGCCTCCGCACCAACCACATGCTTGTTGAACCAGGAGTCACAGTGAAACGAAAGTTTGAACTTTGTATTTTAAACTTGGTATTTGGGCAGTATTCAAAGGACACACCATAATTTCCGAAAACCCTGTTGGATATTTGGTCGTTTTTAAGCACTAGGGGGCTATCACGAAAAATGCTGTTTTGAACAAATCGAAGCTAAAGTTTTTGCATCTATGTTCAGTTTCTCTAAAAGACAAAGAGAGTTTTCTCTATAACCAAACAAATAATATACCCACCAATGAAACCAAACTTCTCCTCTATAGGTAGGGCAATGCCCACTTTTGGTGTATGTCAAGATTTCTGGAAACCCCCGAAATCTGGGTACGCCCGCTTTTCCTTAGACCTGTCCCCGTCGTTTTATGCAAGAAAAATTATGAAATTATGCAAACTGAGCCCTGAAATATGAAGTTATGCGATTCAGTTAATTTTAACAAAGAATCATAACGGAAAATTATCAGAAATTATGCAAAAAAGGATCGAATTTTGCTAAATTATGCGGAGTGCATAAATCCACGGGGACAGATAGGTAGAACAATGCCCATTTTTTGTGTTTGTCAAGATTTCTGGAAACCCCCGAAATCTGGGTTCGCCCGCTTGTCCTTAAAATAAAAGCGTCCATTATTTGGTTATCTTTTAATCCTGTATTTGTCCCCCTGGAAATGTTTCAGTGTCAATGCCACTTTAAGCGTAAAAACAATAAATAAAGATATGATCAAATAACAAGTGAAATGTAAAAAGCATTGTGATTCAAAATGTATGCATACATGTTCGAAGAATACGTTGTGAAGTAAACAACAAGTATGGAAAGAAGGCGTTTGTTTTTAATTCCTCTTGGGTTTTGTTTGTGATTTCCTATTCTGCTATGTTTGAGTACTTTGAGCGGGTAGTTGGAGGGCGCCTTTGGTAGGTTCTACTTCTTTACTTTCCCGTTGTTGTTTCTGTCCGTCTGTCTGTCTTGCCTTTTCCCTGCACTAAATGACCATCATTGTTGTGTCGATGTGCTTCTTTTAAATCAATCAAACAAACGTTTCCTGTACTGGTTGGGGGGGGGGGGGGGTTATTTCTATATGTGTATTATTTGATGGTTTATAATTTTTGTTATGTCTTTTGTTGTTTTAAAAAAGAATTAATGTTTCTTGCTGTTTTGCTTTGTTTGTTATTACTTCTTCTGTTCTGTTTTTGTTGTTGTTGTTGTTTTGTTTTGGGCGAATTTAACACCTACAAACTGGTGTATGTAGTGGAGTGGTTAGGCGTTTCAACTCTGCACGCAGCAAATATGAGTTCTGCTTCTGAGTGTGTGTGTATGTGTGTGTGTGTGTGTGTGGAGGAGGTGGGGGGGGGGGGGTAGTAAATAAATATCTTCGTATTTGGTCGCTTTTAAGAACAACAGGGATATCCCGAAAAATGCTGTTTTGAGAAAATCGAAGGTAAAGTTTTTGCCCCTTGTTCTGTTTCTTTAAAAAAGACAAGGAGAATTTTCTCTATAACCAAATAGATATACACACCAATGAAACCAAACTTCTCCTATCGGTAGGGCAATGCCCACTTTAGGTGTACCGTTGGTCAAGATTTTTGGAAACCTCCGAAATCTAGGTAAGCCCGCTTGTCCTTAAAAGCCTCAATTTTTACGCTGTGACCTTGTACATGTATCCTCTCAGCCCTTGTTGGCCTAGGCAGTTGTTGAACCAGCCACCTCTTAATGTTCTAAATTATGTCGATGGGGGCTGCAATAAATGTCCTCAATTATTACACTTTTTAACACGGTGGGTTGTTGGTGGGTGCTCTTGAGTGGTTTGCTCCTTCTTTCCTATCAAACATCTATCGTCCTTATCACTCCTTTTTTGTGTATGTTGTTAATCTCTTGTAACACATCAGTTCTTCGGAACTTATATGCCCTTATTGAGTTGCAAGTGTCATAACATTCTTACGGAGACAATTAACACGACGCAACGTAAGTCTTTTCAAAGACACCTCTGTGGATATTGTGTTGGACTACGGAGCAGATGGCTTTGGTACGAATCCTCTAAAGGGGGCACTTTGAATTTGGGTTGTTTTTGGGTGTGTTTTTTTTTTTTTTTGGGGGGGGGGCGGTTAAGGCTCTCTGCTCTTTTGGCAGAGTCCTGTTGGAGATGGACGTTTTCAACCCCTTGCCCATTTATGAGATTGACGCCATCTGATTAGTAGAAAAAAGTGCGTATGATAGTGTTTAATAGTAATAGTGTATTACGTGCATACTTTGTATGACATTTAATTGTTACAGATAGAGATTCAAGGATTATAGATGTAAGTCAATGATGGTCTGAGAGCATTGATGCTTTTAGAAATAATGGTGGTGATGAGTGATGATGTGGGGCTGCGTTTAAGTCCAACTGTATGCTTTCATGTGAAGAACGCTTTAGAATAGATACATGTATGATATACCCGGGTATTAACAAAATAAGAGGTGTTCGCATCTGGAACAGGTACATGTAAATAGTATAACAACGTCCATGCATATTATAATCATAAGCAAGAAGGACAATATTCAAGATTTCCTACCAATTAAAAATATTTGGTGTGTCCCGCGCGTTCATATGACCCTATTCAGTTGCGAGCGCCGTCAAACACTTACCAAAAAAAAAGAAAAAGAAAAAAAGAAAGACTATTTTCCTATCTCATCTGAAGGCAGGACCGACAGTTCGACAAAGGTGAACTCCCCCGCTCTGTTTTGCCATTACCCTTGTCTTATTTACTCATAAGTGAAACAGTTACCAACATGTTTGATCATATCGTCGGTATTGTAAGCAATCCTCTTAAGTCCACTGGGTACTTCTGACAATAGAGAGACCCCCCCCCCCAAGAAAAAACAAAACAACTACAACAACAACTAACACCAAACCCTTGCTTTTGTTGTGTTGTTCCTATCAGGAATCATAAAAAACCCCAATAAAGTTCTAGGCCTTGACCATAGCATTGACACAATAATAAATTGCAATTTTGAAAGCTGCATCTTTTATAGGGCTTTGGAAGGGTGACAGAGCTTGGGGGGGGGGGGGGGTAAAAATTGAAAATTATCCAAATGTAAAATTAAGTAGATTGCTCACAACAGCAACGATACACAAAAAGACTGATCAAACGGAAATATAACATCTGATTAAAAAAATAGAGAGTAAATCATCAGGGAATTATGTCATACTTACACGCACTAACTGCATGTAGCTGTTACAACCAGTCTAAAAACACTTGCCCCAGTCTTTGGAGCTTCTTAAAAGAACACACCGGGTACCTTCAGTTGGTCTACCTCTTCTTTGATGGTAGTTGGCGCGTGTTCTGGTCTGGGTTGTTTGTTGTTTTTTGTTTTTCTTTGTTTTTTGTTTTTTTGGTAAGTGTTTTACGGCACTCGCAACTGCATAAAGTCATATGAGCGCGCGGGACGCACTAAACATTTTCAATTGGTAGGAAATTGGTATGGTTTGCTCTTTCTTTCCTGTCACACATCTATCGTCCTTATCTCTCCTCCTTCTTTTCTCCGTATTATGTTACTCTCTTATTGTAACACCTCTTATTTTCAACACTTGTATAACAGCAACGATACGACAGCCGTAAAGCTTTGTACATTACTCTCTCGTAACACCTCTAATTTTCAGCACATGTGACCTAATTGTGTAGCAAGTGCTGTAAAACTCTTACCAAAAAACAAAACAAAAAACCCCAACCTTTGAGAGACCAACCCTCCCTAAACTTTCAGGGATTAACAAAGTCCATGGAGACATCAAATTTGAGACGAAAAGACGAAAAAAAGCAGAAAAGAAAAGAAAAAAAGAAAGAAAAAAAGAAAAGAGAAAGAAAAAATGAAAGAAAATAAAAAGACAGAAAAGAAGAAAGAAAAGAAAAGATGAAAGAAAAGAAAAGAAAAAAAAGAAAAGAATTTTAAAAAAGACAATTTAAAAAACCAAAAAGAAAAGAACAGAAAAAAGAAAGAACAGAAAAGTAAAAAAAGAAAAGAAAAAAGAAACGAAAAGAAAAGAATCAAGAAAAGAAAAAAGAAGAAAAGTAAAAAGAAGAGGAAAAAAAACAGAAAAAAGAAGAGAAAAACGCAAAGAAAAAAAAAAGAAAAGAAAAAAAAAAGAGAAAAGAAAAAAAAAAAAAGAAAAGAAAAAGATGGTCACTTAAAAGTTAGTTGTACCTGACGAAGCAGTTCCGCGGCCAGCCTGCGGTCATGACGGGGAAAGTTTTTCCTTGTGTCAGAATAAAATGAGACTGGTTACAATAAATAATTTTTGGTAAGTGTCTTACGGCGTTTGCAATTGCAAAAAGTCATATGGGCGCGCGGATACATTCAACTTAATTTTGAATTGTGCCCGGATGGCGGCCGAGACCTACCCTTATCGATTTTAGTACTACCAAGGGATCTTTAACGTGCACAACTTGCACACAAAAATGTGTGTGTGTGG
>NW_004798484.1:53811-55177 GCF_000002075.1 Aplysia californica | reverse complement strand
ACACACACACACACACACACACACACACACTCACAAACTCACAGACACACACTGACACACACATACACGCAAGTGCACACAAACATACACAAAAGTGCGCGCACACATACAAACATATGCACACACATACACACTCACCTACAAACACTCACATACACAAACACACACACGCACACACTCAAACACTCACACACACATATACACTCACACACATACACACACATACACACTCACATACACACACATACATGCACACACAAACACCCACACAGTCTCATCTATAAATAGCCGTGACAATCTTGCTCTCATTAATGATCTCATAATAACGTGGACCAGAGATTACCCCTTGGAACTCGAGGGTAGAAATAAATCCTGAATATCTGAAGATGGAAATTGCATTTCTCATTCTAAAAAAAGTTCCAGCGCATAATGATTTAACTCCTTCTTCTAAAATAAACGGTGACAATTCTCTTATAGTGGTCCTGTTGTTTTCTGTGGATTGGTTCGGAAAGTCTAAAAGCTGACGTATTTTAGTTTTAGAGCATACTATATAAAAGTAAAAGGCTGTGGGTATCAGAGTTAGCGAATTGAGTGGTGGCAGAAGGAAAGCGAGAGACAGGCTTATTTCTGAGAGTTGTGGAAGTATTTCAATAATTATAGTGCTTATTATTATTCTTTTCTAACCAAAATTCTATATCGTCTCAACGTTGACACAAGACAGACCATTTTTTGTTTGTTTTCGGGATACCAAATCGAGAGGTAAATATCGCATCGTCCATTTTAATTGATTGATTGTTGGTTCGTCTACTCATTCATTAATTCATTCATTCATTCATTCATTCATTCATTCATTCATTCATTCATTCATTCATTCATTCATTCATTTATTTATTCATTTATTTATTTATCTATTTCTCTATTTATTTACGAATTTTTCATATATCATGGCTTTAGACGTACAATTTTTCTACGGAGTTTGAGAAGCAAACGGTTCTTTTTTGTCCTTCGTGTCTGTGAAATCTTTAATGTAGGTGTTTTCACTTCCCTATCCACTCAATTTAAATCATTTAGTTTACGAGGCGGGCTTTCGACCCTCTCATCCAGTCAGCCCGGCCAAGAGCTGAGAGGGATAAAACATCCCAGCAGAAAGACGGAGATACTCGACAGAAATTCTCCGAAATCAGGAATCGAACTCGGGTCTCCCACAGGCGACAACGAAACATAATCTTTTTTTTTTTTGTAGAGGTTTTACGGCGCTCGCAACTACAAACTTCCTGACCTATATTTATCTGTCTCATCCTTCTGTCCATCTGTCCGCCCTTCCCTCCCTCAGTCCATCTATATCTAGCCATCTATCTATCTATCT
>NW_004798484.1:51360-53396 GCF_000002075.1 Aplysia californica | reverse complement strand
CCCCTCTTTTTTCCCATTTGAAAAATAAACAACAACCCCAAAACAACAGACAAATATGAGTCACGATACGATGGAATCAGGCGCTCGTCAGTTTTGAGGCATATTTCTAAAAATTATTGTTGTTCGTGTCTTCTTAACTCTCTAACTGCGTAACGGACGCATAGGCGAGGCGTGCAAGGTACCTTTAGTCGCGCAACAGTTGCTGTCTCGGGGCAACTTATTTTCTACACCGCGCGCACAGAGCTAAGCAACCGCCAGGCAACAGTAGGCTATCATCATTACTGACTTCCTCATTTGACGTCATGGACTTCCGCGACGCAGTTGTTGTCTGTGCTCTTGTGATTGCACCTAGAAAGAAGAAAAGGAAAAGGCGGTTTGAGATTCACCCTTTGACCAGTCATAGGGTTTTAAAAGGGCATTTTGTCAAACTGCATGAAGACTTGAGAGCATACCTTCCCAAGTTTTCTAACTATTAGCGTATGAGGTCTCGTTGTTGAGGACAGGCTTCTTTTCAATGATAGAAATAAATTGTTCAATCTAAGTGGGATCGCCATCCATTTTCTTTTCTTGCGGAAGTGAAACATTGTATTGTGTGTACCTCTGTGTCAAGTCTGTTGCGCTGAGTGAAAAAATATGGGGAGTGACGGGCCTTGTCGAGTCCAGACACAGTTTGGTTGCCTATGCCCGCTGTGTGTCAGTTTGGTATGTAACACTGGAGATTTGAGCAACAGTTGCGTTGCCGGAAAGTTCTGACAAAACACAAATTTTTCAGTCTCTAAAAACCCGAGTTGCCTGTGCGCGCGGTGCTTTTACTTTTATTTAATTATTTACATTTGGGTGAGAAAACAGTTGCGCAACTAAAGTTGCCCTGTTCGCGCCTAGCCATAGATCTAATATATCAGACATGCAGAGGGCCTAAGGCAATGTTACGGCACATTTCGAACCTGCATAATCAAACGAGCAACACAATTTTTCCCATATTTTACAGTATACATGTTGTAGCCTGCCTTTTAATGTTTTATGTAAAGAAAACAGAATTGAAAAATAAATGGCACACATAACGAGGTAAAGCATCTATTTTTTGAGAACCCCAAAACAGCGAGCTCTTCATGAGTTGTTGTTTTTTTTAAAACGAACTTAAGTTACAATAAGTCAGGTAATAAACGTTTATTATTTTTGAAAACAAACAATAATACTTGTAATTATGATTTTGTCGTATCCAGTTCAAGTACACATTTAGCAACATCAGTCAAAGCATCTATTTTTTTGAGGACCCAAAAACAGCCAGCCCTTAATGAGTCAAAGCTTTGTTTACTATTCTTGCTTTTGGTTCCCCCCCCCCCAAAAAAAAGAAAGAAAATCCTTTCAAACTTGAAGAGAAGTTGAGGTGTTTGCGAATGAAGGAGGTGGGGTCAAAGGTGAAATGGTCGCTTTTAAGGACAAGCGTGCTAACCGAGATTTCGAGGGTTTCCAGAAATCTTGACCTGCACCAAAAGTAGGCATTGCCCTACCTGTAGAGAGAAGTATGGTTTCATTGGTGTGTATATTTGTTTGGTTATATAGAAAACTCTCCTTGTCTTTTAAAGAAGCTGAACAAGGGTCCAGAAACTTCAACTTCGATTTTGTCATAACAGCACTTTTTGGGACAGCCCCCTTGAGCTTAAAAACGACCAAATGCTCGCGAAAATGACTGCCAGAGTTTGGTGACCTATACAGCTTGCATGTCATTGGAAGCTGCAGATTTTCATTCGTTGCCTTAATGAATAACATAATGAAAACACTTCTTTAACAATTGATTTTAAACAGCCAGTGAGACACAATGTCCAAAATAGTATAGGTTTTCTAGGGTCTGATATAACTGAGATAGACTTTTTATTTATAGTACCCCTCTTTCCGAGAGTTTGGGGACCTATAAAGCTTGCGCGTCCTTGGAAGCTGCAGATGTTCTATCGTTGTGCTGTTGATCAACGTGTTTCAGTATAATCAACGCGCACAGGAATGTGTTTTTAAATGGACACAAAATTAAACGTGTTTAG
>NW_004798484.1:47342-50566 GCF_000002075.1 Aplysia californica | reverse complement strand
GTAGACATATAAATAAAAAATAAATAAAATTGCTCTCCAGGCGAAAAATTAATGACATCTTCTTTGATTTCATTACTTAATTAAACGAGCACCTAATTTCACCTGAATACAACACTATAATTATGAATAAATCAATGGAAAAACGTATCCCTGTGAGCACACTTCTGCTTTGTAGCTAGCTGTCAAGCGGTCATGTGGATGGTGGGTGGGTGCTCTGGTGTGGTTTGCTTCTTCTTTCCTATCAAACATCTATCGTCCTCATCTCCCCTTCTTCTTTTTTTTTATGTGTGTTACTCTCTTGTAACACCTCTAATCTTCTGGGGCTCAAATGACCTTATGCAGTTGTGAGCGCCGTAAAACCTCTACTAAATCTTTAAAAAAAAACAACAACAAGCGGTCACCCACCCCAATATTGAACTAAAGCCAAATGTTTATCGTTCATGTTTCAGGCAACATCAAAATGTCGATGGTGAATATAAAAGAACTTTGCTCTCGATGGGCCAGAAGGAGACAAATAGGTGAGATTACCCAACATAACATACTCAAAAATGTCCAAGACGGATATACCCACTGTCGAGGAGAAACGAGGTTGCTCTTCGTCTTTGCCCTTTGCTCTTCTTTCTTTGTACTTTGCCCTTTGCCCTTTTGCTCTTCCTTCTTTGTTCTTTGCCCTTTGCCCTTTTGCTCTTCCTTCTTTGCCCTTTTGCTCTTCCTTCTTTGCCCTTTGATCTTTCTTCTTTGCCCTTTGCTCTTTCTTCTTTGCCCTTTGATCTTTCTTCTTTGCCCTTTGCTCTTTCTTCTTTGCCCTTTGATCTTTCTTCTTCACCCGTTGCTCTTCCTTCGTTGCCCTTTGCTCTTTGCCTTTTGCTCTTTATTCTTTGCCCTTTCTCTTCCTTCTCTGCCCTTTGCTCTTTGATCTTAGCTCTTTGCTCACACGACCGTCTAATTTGGAGGAGAAAGTGGTTGTCTTATACAGGTGGACAACTTGGACGCTGTCATCATCATCATCATCCGGTGCCTTGCCGACTAGCGAGGGCGATCATAGACCTCAACTTACATCTGCTGTCTTGCGTTGCAGCGATGGTGTCTGTTGTTCTTGTTGCTCCCAGCCATGTTAACAACTTGTCCGGTATCTTTTCCCTCTGTCTACCTCTGCCTCTCTTTCCTTCAAACTTGCCTGTTGTTACAATATCATTCTCTAACGCTTCTTTCCGCATTCTGTGTCCCATGAACTATGCCTGTCGCTTTCGTACATTCGTCTTAAGCTGTCGTCTGCACTTTGCTTCAACCAAGATTTCTTTATTTGTTTTTCTAACTGTTCATCAGATACACAACATGTGTCTCATGAACCACATCTCTGCCGCATCAGTTGTTCTTTCCAGCTATCTATTGTTTGTCCTTGCTTTGCATCCGTATAATAGGGTTGGCTCGATGTAAATTGTCATTATAATAAATATAAAACGCAAGGGAGAGTGAGGGGAGGGGGGGGGGGGGGGGGGGATTATAATAAATATAAAACGCAAGGGAGAGTGAGGGTAGTGGGAAATTGTCTTTTTGTAAAAGTGATTGTTTTTGACAGATGGTCGTCAGATTCAGAACAGGGGCTCTTGTGACCTAGAGGCTAAGGAGTTCGCCTCTCATTTAATATGTCCCAGGTTCGAATCCAGATAGCGACGGGAAATTTTCTTCTCTAAAATTGTCTCTTTTCACATCCTAATGTTCTGTTGTCTGCTTTCGTCTCCACTTTCTGCTCCCACCCCCTCACCTCATTTGCCTCATTCTGCAGCCTTTCTACTGCTACTCCGTGGCTCCTTCTTACTTCTGTCTTTCAGCCACACCCTTGATCTTATGGCAGGAAAGATCTACACCTAGCCTTCTCGGACAAGGGCTAAAATTCTTGGAGGTCCTGTGTGCAAGTTGTGCACGTTAAAGATCCCTTGGTGGTCCAAAATCGATAAGAGTAGGATTCGGCCACCACCCGGGCAAAATTCAAAATTTTCGACAAACTGAAAATGTTTAATGTGTCCCTCGCGCTCACATGACTGTATGCAGTTACGAGTCCCGTAAAACACTTACAAATAAAAGATTCAGAACAGTTTCAACTGTATTTAATTGGACTTCCAACTTTGCCAGTTAGCTTTGTTATAAAGAGAAAACATTATAGGAGACGAAAGTAGCAAAAGTATTTTTTTTAATCCTAGAAGTAAGAGATTTTACGCCTCAATGACGTCATTAAAACCATTTAGGTTGCAGGCTTTTACCTGACGGGTGGTTGGAGGGTGCCATTGGTAAGTTTTACGCCTTTTCTTTCCCTCAGTTTTTTCTGTTTACAATTGTCTTGCTTCTTCCCCGCACTAATATATATGAGGCAGCGTGATAGAATCAGGCTCTCGTCAATTTTTGGGCATGTAGAGTTATTGGTATCATCTTAAAGCTTGTTCATTTGCCTTTATTGGGATGAAAAAATGTTCATTTATCTTGAATTCAAGTGTAGATATTTGCGAAAGAAAGAGGTGGGTGTCACCTGTCTTCAGAGGTAAATTTGTAAGAAAATGGCCGCCAAAGATTAGTTATTTCCTTAGCTTAAGAGTCCATGGTAACTGAAAATTTACATTTTTTGTACCTTGAATCAACGTTTGTAAGAAAAGTCCACACAGAAATGAATTCTTTAATGGTCATGAAAAGCGTTGGGCCAAAAAAACAAAAATTTGATAAAAATGCATAAACCTGAATTTCTTCACTTTGATTATTTTGACGAGAGCCTGATTCCACCACGCTGCCTCACATATGGCCGTGTCAAAGCCCAATAATGTACCCAAAATTGCTCTCGCCAATTTAAAAGCCTCTGTCTGTACTGAGTACATGCCAAAGTGAACATATATTTGTTGATAATTACGTCAATACAACGCGGATGAAGTAAGTAAGCAAAATACAATATATATTATGGCCGCCGTTTCCATGGCAATCGAAACATAATGAATACACTTCTTTAACAATTGATTTTAAACAGCCAGTGAGGCACAATGTCCCACCGCATATATTATGGGTTTGCTTGGGTTTGTTATAGCCAAGATTTTTTAAATCTTTAGTACCCTCTCTTTACGGTGATGTGCGCAAACAAGGGGAATAATCATGCTGACTTTATAAATAGTGCACACTACCCTGTTACTTCCCTTGGAATAAGGGGATTCTCTCTCTCTCTCTCTCTCTCTCTCTCTCTCTCT
>NW_004798484.1:38643-45518 GCF_000002075.1 Aplysia californica | reverse complement strand
AGAAGAAGAAGAAGAAGAAGAGGAAGAAGAAGAGGAAGAAGAAGAGGAAGAAGAAGAGGAAGAAGAAGAGGAAGAAGAAGAAGAAGAAGAAGAAGAAGAAGAAGAAGAAGAAGAAGAAGAAGAAGAAGAAGAAGAAGAAGAAGAAGAAGAAGAAGGTTGTTGATTTATGCTCTTGTATTTTTTTAAAAGTATCAGATAGAAAGAAATAACCTTTTGACCTTATTTGTAAAAACAGTTAACTGGGAAAACATATTTTTGATTTCGACACTTTATACATAAATCTAAGTCATGCTGATGTCAAAATCAATGGCGAACGACAAATTTAAGGTAGCAAAAATTTGTAATAGACTATATTATGCCTATTCTCCCGAGTGCTTCTAGCAGGCAGGAATCATCAAGACCATCACGTACATAATACAACATGATACAAGGTATACCACTCAATCACAATGACCTATTCTTGGTGTGCACAAGGCAAAAACGATAAATCTACTCGAGGATGTGTAGTCGATTACTCAATTAATCATGACATCAGCTGGCAACAATTAACCAGGAATTTTTTCTTGCAGGCAAAAATGGAGGGAACGCCAAACAGGTCATACCTAGAGGTGGAGCCAGTCAAAACGTCCCTTGTCGTCAAAGTTGACATCTAGGAAAACCGGATGGAAGGTAAATATGTCACGACACGAGAGAATCAGGTGCTCTTGAATCATTGGGCATATATGGAGTTATGGTATATTCTTTTCAAAAAGCTTGTTTAGTTTTATCTGTCACGCTTTTGATGAGAAAAACCCATACAACTGACAAGAATTTAAGTTGAGATATCTGCGATCGAAGGAGGTGAGGGTCACCTGGAGTCAAAGGTAAAATCAGCGAGGAAATAGCAGCCTAGACTTCCAAAACTTAACCCTGTCCTTACGCCCAGGGGTCATTTTGTACCCCCGGGGTTGTATTCTTCACATTTTAGAATACTTCTAGTACGAAGATCTCTTTGAAACTTTCAGAATTTCTCAAAAAATCATTTTGACAGACTGCTGTGCAAAGATTAACTAGTAAATGTCCCCACGTCGTATGAATACGATAGTAAAACACGACGTACGGATAGGGTTAATAGGTCGCTTTTAAGCACAAGGGGGCTATCCCGAAAATGCTGCTTTGAGAAAAATCGAAGGTGAGTTTTTGGACCCCTGTTCAGTATCTTTAAAAGACAAGGATAGTTTTCTCTACAAGTAAGTAAATATACACACCAATGAAACCAAACTTCTCCTACAGGTAGGGCAATGCCCACTTATGGAGTAGGCCAAGATTTCTGGAAACCACCGAAATGTGGGTTATCCCGCCTGTCCTTAAAAGCGACCGTTTATCCATGGAAACTGCAAATTTACATTGCTTGAGCCTTTGATTAACGAGTTTTTTTATTAGGTAAAATCCATTAAGAAATGTGTTTTTTAAGAGACGTAAAAGGTGTCGATCCCCCCCCCCGAAAAAAAAATTGATAAAAGTTTACTGATATGTCCTTTAGTGAGTAACTAGGGTGCGTCCATTAGCAAGACACTGGGATATGTATTTGAGGAGGACACTAGGATATGTCTTTGAGGAGGACACTGGGATATGTCTTTGAGGAGGACACTGGGATATGTCTTTGAGGAGGACACTGGGATATGTCTTTGAGGAGGACACTGGGATATGTCTTTGCGGAGGACACTGGGATATGTCTTTGGGCAAGACACTGGTTGTAGTTTGGGGGAGGGGGAGGGATGGGTGAATTTCAACGCCATTCTTTTGCAAGTTTGTTAATGGGCATACAAATGTTTTTCTTTTGCTTTCGGTTTTGGGCGAGCGCGCGTGTGTGAGTGAGGGGGTTGGGGTTGATGGAGGTTGGGGGTTTTTTGTTCTGTTTTTTCTTTTGGTCCCCCCATCCCCCCCTTTTTTTAAAAACAAAACTTTAAACTTTGCTAGTTTACTATAGAAAATAACATTTAAAAGATATTTACTCTGAGCAGCTTTTTTCCGTGAGTGTTAGGCCTGAGCTCATTTGTCGGGAACTGTGTAGCTATGCCAACACATTTCAAGCGAAAGTGCATTAAATTTCTGATGTACGCTAAGCAGATTCGGAGGTGAGTGCTAATCTTTTGCGGCGTTGGCGGTCTGGTGGTAAGGCTATTGGTCTCCCAACCTCATGGTCGTGGGTTTGAATCTTGTCAGACGTCCATCATTGTGTTCTTGAAAAAGTCAGTTTACACGAATTTTCCTCACTTCACCCAGGTGAGAATGGGTACCCTGCTTAAGACCGCGAAAACATCGTGTCAGTTTGTTAGTGCTTGCGCGCATAGTCGGCTACTTCCACTGTGTGCTTCAAGGGTAGGAGAGAAATTTTCTGAGTGTTCTACGGTCTGCTGGGGTGGTAATAGTAATATAGATTGTAAAGCGCATTGGGTTTCTGTAACGCGGCAATATACGCTAAATAAATGCATTGTATTAGTTATTTATAAGAAGAACAAAAAATATGTATTTATTCACAATATTGAAGATTTGAAAGAGCTGCGAAGCTGGCCTACCATAGAAAACTGATTCTCCCCTCAACACTTAACGGCAACAGAGGATGAAAAAGTAAAAGTAAAAAGTAAGTAGATTCTAATGAAGATTTTTTTTTCCAGGGTTGGGGAAGGAAGGCATTCTGAAGATCACAGGGCCCGTTTCTGACCTTGCCCAAGATTTCGAACTGAACGTTGCGAAAGCAGAATACAGTTATATTGTGGGGCCGTCCGCAAAGCCAATTCTGGAAACAGACAGAAACCAAGGAGGGACCTGCGTGCGTCTGAAGGAGGCGGAATGTGAAGGTAGGATCGAGACAATTTTTCCCTAACGCTCTTTAACTCACTTGATCAAATGTTCTTTCATTATCTATCTATCTATCTATCTTCTATCTATCTATCTATCTATCTATCTATCTATCTATCTATCTATCTATCTATCTATCGGTCACTGTTAAAGAGGCTCCCCTCTTACACTTCCTCGCCATCTCTCGGTCTCTCGTCTTCTCTGTCTGTCGTTTTGCCTCTTTCTCTTGTTACGTTACTATCTAGTATCACCTCATGTCTTCGGAACCTGTGTTATGACCTAATTTGTTGCAAGTGTGATAAATCTCTTACTAGGTCTAAAACGAAACCAACTTCTATCAACTGTGAGTGGTTGGCGGGTGCTCTTGTGTTGTTTGCTCCTTTTTTCCCTTCAAACATCTATCGTCCTGATCTCTCATCCTTTTTCTTATGTTTGTTACTCTCTTGTAACACCTCTAATCTTCGGCACTCATATGACCTTACTGTGTTGCAAGTGCTGTAACACTCTTACTAAAACTAAACAACTTCTATCACTATTAATGTATTTTAAAGATATTTTTTGTGGTTCTCTTTCAGCCGATTTCCGAGTGAAGGTTTCCCTCCGTGGAACCGTTGGATTCCCCGATGAGGACAGAGCTGATGAGATACCCATAGCAGAAATCATCAGCGACCTGATTTATGAAGCCGAAGATGGTGATGAGAGCTTTGAAAGGTTCCACCTCGGTGACGATAATGACGTCATTTGGACTGTTGGGGGAAAATGTCATTTCTACTTGACAGCTCCTCGTCGTCATGATTGAGAGTGTGCCGAAAAAAAGAATGATCAAATCATGGCGAGGCATTGTGGTGAAATCAGGCGCTCGTCAAAATAATGAAACGGAAGAAACACATTTTTCTGCCAGTTTGTGAAGTTTTATCAATTTTTTGTTTTTTGACTCAGCACCTTGTATGTCCATATTTAAAAATGTTTCCATTTGAATGTTGCTGTAAAAACGTTGATTAAAGACACAAAATATGTAATTTTACAGTTTTCAAGGACTCTCGAGATATTGAATTTACCAAACTTTGGTGGCCATTTTTCTCAGTGCATTTACTATACATTTTACTCTGAGAGAGAGGTAAAGACAATCTTTCAGAAAATACATCATCTCGAAAAATCAACAGCCAGACACCACCCAACCAAGTTTTAAAATTGCTAAAGCATTTTTGGGTAGACGCACAGACACCATCCAGCACGCCCAGAGGCCAGATGGAATCACAGCTGAAACACAGGTAGACACCACAAACACAATAGCTATATCTCTCTCCAACACTAATCCAAAGCAAACTACAACACCACCTCCCAAAACATCAAAACTAACAGAGAACAACAACACCTAAACTTCCACTAAAACAACAATGAAACCTACAACACAGACTTCACACTAGACGAACTAACATCGTACATCTCGGACTTGGGCAATACAGCCCCAGGACCGGATGACATCCACAACCAGATCATTAGACACTTACACTCCTACTAGACATATACAACGATATGTGGCGGTCGCACTCCTTTCCGGAGTCTTGGCGTCTCGTCACTGTCATTCCAATACCTAAACCTAACAAAGACCACACTCACCCATCCAATTACGGACCAATAGCACCAACGAGCTGTCTGTGCAACTTACAGAAAAAATGATTCACGAGCAACAAGCTCGCTAAGCGGTCTCCAGTGCGGATTTAGGAAAACTCCATCCACTCTGGATCATCTGGTCCGCCTGGAGACCTTTATACTCAAAAGAGGTCACATGATTGCCGTCTTATTTTACCCAGAAAAAGCCTTCGACACAACCTGGAAGTACGGCATTCTCAGAGACCTGCGCGCTCTCGGCATGTGCGGTCACCTCCCTGCCTTCATTGGCAATTTTCTGAAGAACTGTTCCTTCCAGGTTCGTGTCGGATGCTCCTTTTGAGACCCCCACCAACAGGAGGAAGGTGTTCCCCCAGGGAAGCTTCCTTTCTCCTCTCCTATTCGAAATCAAAATAGATTCCAATGTTAAGACCCTCCAAAATAGCATAGACAGCTCATTATATGTTTACGGCTTCTTGATATGCTGCCGTTCGAAAAACCCTCTACTAAGATCTATGGAAAGGCAGCTGCAAATGCAGATGCACAAACTTGAAAAGTGGGCAAATAATAATGGCTTCAAGTTTTCCTCGTCAAAGACGGTTGTAGTACACTTCTGCCGATCAGGCAGACGTGTGCTGCAACCGGATTTGACGCTACACGAGGAAAGGATTCCCGTCCAGGACCAGGCTCGTTTCCTCGGCGTTATATTCGACAAAAAACTCACATTCATACTACACACATTCGAGTGAGGTGCCAGAAAACGTCAAACGCTTTGAAAATGTTATCTCATCCGGAGTGGGGCGGGGACTCAAAACACCCTCTCCACTTGTACATCTCCCTTGTCCGATCCAGGCTTAACTACAGCTGTCAAGTCTATGGATCGGCAAAACCCCACGACCTGAAGATGCTAGACCCGGTGCAAAACCAAGGACTCCGCCTCGCTCTAGGGGCTTTCCGCACTTCCCCGGTGGAGAGCCTCCAGGCGGAAGCAAACATACCATCACTCACACTCAGACGCACACAACTCTCACTACAATACGCAATTAAACAAAGCTCAACACCAGAGAAACCAGCACACGACTGTGTTTTCAGAACAAACCCAGAAACCATAAACAGTTTCCAAAATAACGAAAAGCTCATAAAAAACTTCGGCCTCAGAATCCCTGAGGACCTTAAAAAATAATTTATTTTCCAATCAAGACATCCAACAATTTCTTTTTACCGAACTCCCTCCATGGCACCTCACCTAGGCAAAAGTAGACTTACAGCTGACCACACACACCAAAGCAAACACAAACACCAAAACATTTAAAGCAGAATACAATTTTTTTTTCGAAAAATACCCCGGTGTGGAGCTAATCTTCACAGATTGCTCTAAATCGGACTCCGTTGTGGTCGCCGCTGTTGTATCCTCAAACAGTACACACCAGAGGAGACTCCATCCTGAAGCCTCCATTTTCTCTGCGGAGGCCGCTGTCATTGATATGGCGTCACTGGACTCTGTAGAAAATTCTCCTAACAAATCTTTCCTGATCCTATCTGACTCTCGGTCTTGCATCACCTCACTTACACACTACACGCACCTACACCCAAAAATAGTTAAAGTTGCAACAACAAAAATATATATACACGCTTTGTCTGAAACCGGGAAACGTATCGTGTTCGCATGGCTACCTAGCCATGTGGGCATCCGAGGAAATGAGCAAGTGGACCTCCTGGCAAAGGAATCACTATCCCTTTTGTTGGGATCAACGACGAACACTCTCCCACAGACTGGCTTTAAGAATGTGTCAAAAACTACACCTCCAGTCTGCGGGAGACTCATTGAAAAAAACCAAGAAAACGATAAACTACACAACATCAAGCCCAAACTAGGTCCGCGAAATCCTTCGGGTCTCTCCAGAAGAGACGAAGTCATTCTTACTCGATTACGCATCGGACACACGTCCCTGAAACATAAATACTTCCTCCAGGGAGATGAGAAGCCGTTCTGTGTCGGATGCAACACAGATTTTACCATTAAACACATTTTAACAGAATGTCTAGACTTCGGAGAGACCGGAAGGAAAACTTTTACATGCAAAAAATTTCAAGACCCGTTTTCCGTCGTTGATCCCAACAGAGTTCTTGATTTTGTAAAGGCCATTGGCCTTTATGGAAAATTGTGAATAGAATGTTTAAAATTTTTAACGTTATTTAAAAAGTTGTTTTAAATTAATTTATCTACATCACATTTTAGCATTTTAGTAGAGGCGTTGACCAGAGTCGGGCTGTGCAGTGTGCTTTTAACATGTTGCGAATAGAACCAACCTTTTTTTGCGCGCGCTCATATGACCTTACACAGTTGCGAGAGCCGTAAAACTCTTACTGAAACAAAACAAACATTCACAATACTCTTAATATTCTTATTAAATTTGAGGGAG
>NW_004798484.1:34709-38538 GCF_000002075.1 Aplysia californica | reverse complement strand
AAGAGACAGCAGTAAGAGGAAGCCAATGAGTTGCAGTAGAAAGACTGCAGAAAGAGTCAGGAGCCCACTTGAGGGGGAAGAAAGTGGAGACGAATGCAGACAACAGAATATTTCAAGAGAGAATGAAAGAAGGTGAAAGGAGACAGTTTTAGAAAAGAAAATTTTCGGTCGCTACCCGGATTCGAACCCGAGACCTTTGAATGAGAGGCGAACATCTTAACCTTTAGATCACGAAAGCCCCCAGAATGCATTAGTGTGAAGAAGCCTATAAAATGCTATCACCTGTATTAAAACTGAATAACTTGTTGGTTCTTACATTTACGAATGCAGAAAAATGAAAAGATTATAACCAACACGAACAGTGTAACGACCGACCGACCAAGTTACCCAAAGAAGGACAAAGTAGTAAAAAAAACTTCTGGATTTAAAAAATATCATATTCAGATTTGGACAGAGTATATCCGTGTAGAAAAACATAGAGAATGTTAGCACCTTTGTTAAAACAAAATGATGTCTTGGTTCCTACATTTAGCAAGGCACAGAAAATAAAAGATTGTAACCAATACTAAAATTGTAACGACCGACCACCTAAGTTACTAAAAACAGTAGGAGGACACAGTAATAAAGATACTTTTAGCTATTAATTAAACATTTAGGTTTGAACAGAGTTTATTTGTGTAGAGAAACCTATAAAATACTATTACATATGTTATAATAGAATAATATGTTTGTTCTTACATATAGGCATTTACAAAACAAAAAAATTATAACCAATACTAAAAGTGTAACAACCGAGCACCAAAATTACTCAAAATACTGGTAGGACAAAGTGATAAAGATACTTTTAGATTTTTTAAACATATTATTTAGACTTAGATAGAGTTTAGTAGTGTAGAGAAACCTAAAAATTACCATCACCTGTGTTAAAACAGAACAACTTGTTTGTTCTTACATTTAAGCATTTACAAACAGAAAAAAAATTATAGCCAAAACTAAAAGTGTAACGAACGACCACCAAGATTACCCTTATTAGTAGGAGGTCAAAGTAATGAAAATGCTGCTTGATTTTTTAAAAACATAAATAGATTTGGATAAAGTTTAGCCGTGGAAAAAAAAACTATAACATATTAGCATCTATGTTAAAACAGACTAATACTTTGGTTTCCTACCTTCAGGCATGCACAATTTCCTACCTTCAGGCATGCACAAAAACTAGGAAATTAAAACCATTACTAAAAAGTGTAACGACCGACAGCACAAGTTGCTCAAACCAGTAGGATGACAAATTAATAAAGATACTTTTCCCTTTTTGTAACAAGTTTAGGTTTGGATACAGTTTAACCGTGTACAGAAACCTATAAAATAAAAGCACCGATGTTAAAAAAGACTAGCATGTTTGTTCTTACCTTTCGACGGACATGAAAACTAAAAGGATTATAACCAATACCAAAAGTGTAACGACCAAACGCCCAAGTTAATATAATTAAGGAGGACATGGTCATAATGACACTTCAAGCTTTTTATAACCCATGTAGGTTTGGAAAGAGTTTCGCAGTGTAGAAAAACCTGTAAAAGTCATAAAGATACCTTGAGATTTTTAAAAACATATTATTTAGATTTGGATAGAGTTTAGCCCTGTGGATAAACCTAGAAAATGTTAGCATCTTTGTTAATACAAAACGATGTGTTGGTTTCTACATTTAGCCAGGCGCAAAAACTAAAAGATTTTAACTAATAATAAAAAGCGTAACGACCGACCACCCAAGCTACTTAAAGAAAGAGAGACGTTTAATTGAAGCTAAGATTATTTCTCCATTTTTATCATTCTATGACCGTAAGCGTGTTGCTGCTTCGTAGTTGCGTTGGAAACTGCAGGAGAACAAAAGCAGACAAATTTTGTCGTACTCTGACAAAACGCCTTTTTCTTATTCACGGCAGTTTTGAGAAATCAGCGATGTTCGTTTAAAAAAAATAATATCTGTTGAGCACAAGAAAAGAATGACATTTATCTTCAGGGTGCAAGATCAACCGTTGATGTACTGTGCAAAATAGTTCGAATATAATAAGAGAAATAGCTGATTTCTCGAAACTGCTGTGAATAAGAAAAGGGCGTTTTCTCAGAGTACGGCTGAAATTGTGGCCAAATCATGAAGAAAGCCTGCAAACTGCAAAGTGTCAGAAAATGATTTTATTACTTCACTTAAGCCGTTGTAGTGATATTATGATTGTCTTTTAGGTTGTAGTGATATATAATGATTGTCCTTTAGGTTGTAGTGATATATAATGATTGTCCTTTAGGTTGTAGTAATACAATGATTGTCCTTGAGGTTGTAGTGGTATATAATGATTGACCTTTAGGTTGTAGTAATACAATGATTGTCCTTGAGGTTGTAGTGGTATATAATGATTGTCCTTTAGGTTGTAGGGATACAATGATTGTCCTTGAGGTTGTAGTGGTATAATGATTGTCCTGGGGGTTGTAGTGGTATAATGATTGTCCTTGAGGTAGGTTGTAGTGGTATAATGATTGTCTTTGAGGCGGGTTGTAGTGGTGTAATGATTGTCCTGGAGGGTATAATGATTGTCCTTGATGTAGGTTGTAGTGGTATAATGATTGTCCTGGGGGGTATAATGATTGTCCTTGATGTAGGTTGTAGTGGTATATGATTGTCTTGAGGCTGCAGTGGTATAATGATTGTGAGCGTCCTTGGGGTAGGTTTAGTGTGTCTCGCGTGCTCATATGACCTTATGCAGTTGCGAGCGGCGTAGATCACTTACACAAAAAATGGGGGAGTTGAACTTATACCTTTTACGTTCTACAAAATAAATGCATTTGAGATGTGGTGCTACCGTAGAATGGCCAGAATAAGTTGGAAAACAAAAAAGTAAAAACAAAGAGGTGTATCAGATTCTACACATAAGACAAACCCTGCTGAACTAAATAAAATGTAGAAAAATACAATACTGTGGCTATTTCAAAAGACACGAGACCATTGTGAAAGAAGTGCTTGAAGGAAAGATGTGGGGCAGGGGAGCCAGAGGAAGGCAAATAATAATATGAATGGACAACATAAGAGCATGGACTGGCCTGGATATGGCAGAATGTGCAATGGCAGCTCGCGACCGTGAAAGATGGAGGGTCTTTACACGTCAACCTGTGTCAGAGATGACACCTCCAGGTATACTAAAATGGGGAAATTCAACACCATACTTTTCAATTGGATTGGGAGTAAAGTGTTATAGAAGCTATTTTATGTAGAAAGAGGACACATCCTCCACAACAGTTTTACTGTGGGTCTGATAAGTTAGGAAACAAAAAATAATATGAATTCTACGATATTACCATGCCCATACTTCTTTTTTTCAACTTAATTAAACATTAATATAGCGGGGCAATTCCACACCCACATGAGCACACATGCCAAAATGAAAACATGAATTGAAAAATAAAACACGGCAGACAGAAGCAAATGATTAAAGCTGGATGTCAAACAGATTTCTGTTGGTTCTTAGGGCTGTAAGTGGGGTTGTGGAATTATCCCGGGTGTGGAATTCCCCCACCTTCTCATCCAGGTATCCACGGATCCAGTTGCTACTCAGAAAGCCCAGCTATTTCCCTGTAGAAGCTTGCTGTAAGGTTTGGGAAGAAAGCAGCAGCTCTTTCTTTGGGGGAGCGAAATCTGGGAGAACTTTTGTATCGGCAGATAACTCTGAATGTACTAAGAGAATTTTATGAATTGGTGTAGTTCTGTCCCCTGCTTTGTTCCAGGATTTTTTCTTTTCATTTTAGCAACAAGATGTGTGTGTGTGTGTGTGTGTGTGTGTGTGT
>NW_004798484.1:30769-33193 GCF_000002075.1 Aplysia californica | reverse complement strand
TGTGTGGGTGGGTGTGTGTGTGTGTGTGTGTACGAGTGCGTGCATGCGCGTGTGTGTGTGTGTATATGTGTGCGTGTGTGGGTATTTGTGTGTATATACGTGTGCGTGCATGCGTGTGTGTGTATATGTGTGCGTGTGTGTGTGTGTGCGCGCGCGCGCGCGTGTGTGTGTGCATGTGTGTGTGTGTGTGTGTATGTGTGTGCGTGTGTGTGTTTATATATGTGTGTATATGTGTGTGTGTATGAGGTAGAGGGGGGGTGGGGGGTGGTTAATGAGAATCCAGGACAGCTTGGGGTAGGGTGGTCAGAAAGCATGGCTTGGTAGTTTGGTGGGTGGGTGCGCGGGGGAGGGGGGCTGGAGTGCGACCGCAACGCGGTGGAATCAGGCGCTAGTCCGTTTTTGGGCGTGTGGAGTTATTGGTATCATATGAAAGCTGATTTATTTGCCTTTATACCCATGAAATAAGTATCCATTTATCTTGAATAGAACCCAAGATATTTGCAATTGAAGGAAGTGAGGTCGCCTGGTTTCAGTTATGAAATTAGAGAAAAAATGGCGCCAAAGTTTGGTAACTCCAACAGTTAAAATGTAAAAACAGAAAAAATGACATATTCTGTGCCTTTATTTAATGTTTTTCAATAAAATTCACATGGAAATGTGTTGTTATATGAACAAAAAAAGAGGTTAAGTCAAAAAATAAAAATTTAATAAATATTTCTACACCGGCGGGAAAATGCCTGTTTTTCCTGTTTCGTTATTTTGACGAGCGCCTGATTTCACAAAGCTGCCTCACAATTGTTTTAAGGCCACGCGCTGAAAAGAATGAGAGATCTATGTGACGGGAAGAACGGCACACAGAGGATCCAATTGACGAGATGCTTCTACTTACACACCTGTAGCCTGCTTTCTACAGCTAACAAGCTTTTGGTGACTCTCTCTACATTGCTCGCGCTCGCTCCTTATCCCTTCTACTGCTGAGATATTTATCCATCTATGTGTGCACTACTACTTACTTTACCTTTCCATCCTCTGTTGGCGTTAAGCGTTGAGGGGAGATGCAGTTTTCTATGGTAGGCCAGCTCCGCAGCTCTTTCAGTTGTGATGTTATGTTTTCTTAGGGTTTCCTTGACACCCTCGAGATATTTATTCATCTATGTGTGTACTGACGAAAGAAAATGTCCTTTCAAGGGCGCTATACACAAAGCCACAATATCTTTTCCCTTTATATGAGTAAGAAACTACGAAATATGGCTCTATGTCCAAAAACATATCCTACAAACCAGCAGAATAAAATGCCAGTTTTTTTTGTTTTTGTTTTTTTAAAGTGGAGGGTTGTACGGCGCTCGCAACTGCAAAGATCATATGCGGGTGAAATTCAAAATTTCCTACCAACTGAAAATGTTTGAAGTGTCCTGTGCGCTCTTATGACCTTATGCAGTGGCGAGCGCCGTAAAACACTTACAAGGAAAAAACACAACTAAACAAACAATAACAAGCTATTCTGTAAATGGTCGCTTTTACGCACAAGGGGACCATCCCGAAAAATGCTATTTTGAGAAAATCGAAGGTATAAAGTTTTTGCCCCTTGTTCAGTTTCTTTAAAAGACAAGGATGGTTTTCTCTATAACCAAACAGTTAATCAGACACCAATGAAACCAAACTTCTCCGATAGGTAGGCAATACCCACTTTTGGTGCAGGTCAAAATTTCTGGAAAACCCCGAAATCTGGGTTAGCCCGCTTGTCCTTAAAAGAGACCAAATTATCACCTTTCTCATCGCTTCTTTTTTTTCTTTCTTCTTGGAGAGGTGTCCCGTCTAGCCGAGTACAATGGTTTCACAGTTGGCTGCTCAAATCACATTTTAGTTGTTAGTTTGTGTTAGAATTTTACGGCTCTTGCAACACTGTTAGGTCATGCCAGTTCCGAGGATTAGAGGTGCTATTAAAGACAAACATGTACAAAAAAGGAGAAGCGATAAGGACACAGTATTTTGGCTGGGAAAGACAGAACAAAACACACCAGAGTCCCCGCCAACCACCCACAGACTCAGCAGTGTGGATGCTCTCATGTCAAAAATAACAACAGCAATAACAGCTGCAACAATTAAAAAAGAAAATAAACCCTAATACGAAAACAACAACCACAGCAACATCACTAACAACAACAACACCAACAACAACAACAACACCACCACCACAACCAACAACAAAAGAGCAACCACGCAATAACAGCAACTACAGCAATACAACAATAACGACAACAACCACAGCAACTATTATAGCAGCAAAAAAACAACCAACACTTATAACATAAACTGGATAGCAACTACAAAATAACAGCAACAACAATAAAAACAATAAAATAGCAGCAAGGACACACACACACACACACACACACACACACACACACACACACACACACAAAC
>NW_004798484.1:26936-28070 GCF_000002075.1 Aplysia californica | reverse complement strand
AAAACAGAAAAACAAAACAAAACAAAATAAAATCAGAAGGCAGCAGTTTTCTTAAAAACTTTGCTTGCACATAAAAACATATCAAACAAAAAACATTATTGGGCCATCAAGGATTTCTGCAACATAAGAGCATTGGCTGATTAAACAAATGCTAATTTCTTATGCAAATGCATTCCGTTGTTTGATCTATTGTCGGAACATTCTTAATGCATGCGCTATCGGCGTGTGTCATGTCGTGTCGGTGGTTCACGGTGTCGGCGTGTTACATGATATATCGTGTCCGTGGTTTCCGCCGTATCGGCGTTAGTGATAGGTCATGTCGGTGGTTCGCAGTGTCGGCGAGTGTGGCATGTCGTGTCGGTGGTTCGCGGTGTCGGCGTGTGTGACATGTCGTATCGGTGGTTCGCGGTGTCGGCGTGTGTCATGACATGTAATGTCGGTGGTTAGCGGTGTCGGCGTGTGTCATGACATGTAATGTCGGTGGTTCGCGGTGTCTGCGTGTGTGACATGTCGTGTCGGTGGTTCGTGGTGTCGGCGTGTGTCATGACATGTAATGTCGATGGTTCACGGTGTCGGCGTGTGACATGTCGTGTCGGTGGTTCGCGGTGTCGGCGTGTGTGACATGTCGTGTCGGTGGTTCGTGGTGTCGGCGTGTGACATGTCGTGTCGGTGGTTCGCGGTGTCGGCGTATGACATGTCATGTCGAAATGCCCTGAGATTTTGTCATGATATGACATCGCTGGCACTGTCTTTGTACGCAGCGCGAGAGAAACTGTCACTAGCAATTTGAGTTTGTTTTTGTTTATTTTTAATGTGTTTTGTTATGTTCTGTTGCTGTTGTTTTTGTTCGGGGTTGTTGTTTTGTTTTGTTTGTTCGTTTGTTTGTTTTTGGTTGGCGTGGGTTTTTTTCCTTTTTGTTTGTGTGTTTTTTATATATTATGTCATGATGACACAGAAAGTCTGACAGATAGATAGATAGATAGACAGGTAGATAGATAGATATATAGATAGAGGGATAGATAGATAGTGTGTGCGTGTGTGTGAGAGAGAGAAAAAGAGAGAGAGAGAAAGAGAGAGAGAGAAAAAGAGAGAGAGAAAGAGAGAGAGAGAAAGAGAGAGAGAAAGAGAGAGAGA
>NW_004798484.1:24219-26550 GCF_000002075.1 Aplysia californica | reverse complement strand
CCGGCCCAAATGCTTGAATTCTTGACACTCCCAACTTAACGACATTTTCTCTCTGAATGTAAAGCGAGACAGCCGGACAGAGAGAGAGGAGGAAGAATTTATATGTGCACCGAAGTGTGTGAACAGGTAGCATGCAACTGAACTTTTGTGTTAAAAAAGACGAGAAATTAACATTAATTGAGAAGTCCACAGGAAAAAACAGGATTACTCACAAACTGAAAATCGTGAGGGTATCGAAGGCAGCGTGGTGGAATCAGGCTCTCGCCAAAATAATCAAAGAGAAGAAACTTGCATTGTTCTGCAGGTTTGAGAATTTTTATCAAATTTTTGTTTTTTGGCTCAACACCTTTCATGTGCATTAAAGAACTAATTTCTGTGTGGATTTTTTTTAAATGCAAATTTTCAGTTACAACGGGCTCATAAGCTAAGGAAATAATTAATCTTTGGCGGCCATTTTCTCACTAATTTTACGTCTGAAAACAGGTGACCCCCCCTTCTTTCGCATACACCTCAACTTGTATTCAAGATAGATATAATTTTTTTCATCCTAATAAAGACAAGTTATCAAGCTTTAAGATGATACCAATAACTCCTCATGCCCAAAAATTGACGAGAGCCTGATTCCACCACGCTGCCTCACAATTTTGAACGCTTGTTGACTCATAACTGCCTTCTTGTTCAGCTATTGTTGGTTTTTGTGGATTTTTTGTTTTTGTTGCTGTTGGTTTTTATTTTTGGCACGTGATTTACAGCGCTTGCCACTGCATAACGTCATATGAGAGCGAGGGACACACCAAACATTTTCAGCTGGTAGGAAATTTTGAATTGTGCTATCCAACAAACATAACAATAAGCCACCAATCAAATAAATATGAAGTTAAGAGTCCACAAGCTTTTAAAATTGACACCCTCACAATTTTCAGTTTGTGACTATGCCCGTTGGTCCCTTGGACTTCTCTTTTCTTTTGTTCATGCAGAGTTAGAATGTGGGCTCTCATGGCCTAGAGGTTAAGATGTTTGTCAGTTTGAAAGTGTTTGAGCGCGTGAAATCCGCATCTTGCACTGTATGCTTCCACGGAAGCCGAGAATGTTACCGAGTGTTATCAGAGGGTCTGCTGGGGTGATAATAGTTGTAAAGCGCATTGAGCATGCTCTTGAGCATGGATATATAAATGCGCTATATAAATGCAATTATTATTATTATTTATGTTTGGCTTTCATTCAAAGGTCCTGGGTTCGAATCCTGGTGGCGACGGAACATTTTCTTCTCTAAAATTGTCTCCTTTCACCTCCTTTCCTGCTCTCTAGCAATGTTGTGTCGTCTGCTTTCGACTCCACTTTCTGCCCCCACCCCCTCAACTACTCTGCTCCCTCCTCTGGGCTCTTGACTTTTCTGTAGCCTTTCTTCTGCTGCTCCTTGGCGCTTTCTTATTTCTGTCTTTCAGCCACACCCCTAATCTTCTGGTCGGAAAGATCTACACCCACCCTTCTTGGGCAAGGGGGGAAAATCTCGGAGATCCTGAGTGCAAGTTGCGCACGTTAAAGATCACTTGGTGGTCCAAAAATGATAAGAGTAGTCTTCGGCCGCCACCCGTGCAAAATTCCAAATTTCCTACCCTCAGATGTGAAAGTAGAAAATTTTAGAGAAGAACATTTCCCGCTGCTATTTCCGGACATGACATATAGAAAGAGAGGCGAACACCTTAACCTCTAGGCCACGACAGCCCCCAAGCAGTAACTTTACTTTATTTATCCTTTAGTTTTAGATTACCGCTGGGGCACCAAACATGATCGGACAACCACTTTTCTCCACACTTCTCTATTTTCAACCTTTCGAAGGGCTTCACCCAACTTAAAACCTCTCCATTCTGTTATGTTTTAAGGGCAGTAAAACTTCTATCAAACAAGGAAACATACAGGCATTACTTTACTGCCCAGACTTGTATTTTAAAGTGGCGTCGGTAGCCTATGTCAGAGACGGACTCGTATTCGTGAGATTGCGGGTTCGGGGGTTCTAGCCTCAGCTTGGTCCGACGTTGTGTCCTTGGGAAAGGCACTTTACACGAATTCCCCACTTGGCTCAGTCCTTTCGAAGAAGGACGTTAAACTCGGTTGTCCCGCCTCTTAAATAACCTAACGGTGTTTATAGAGGCGTTAAACCTATACCAGGGGGCTCTCGTGGTCTAGAGGTTAAGATGTTGGCCTCTCATTCAAAGGTCCCGGGTTCGAATCCGGGTAGCGACCGAAAAAATTTTCTTCTCTAAAATTGTCTCCTTTCACATCCTTTCCTGCTCTCTAGCAATGTTCTGTTGTCTGCTTTCATTTCCACTT
>NW_004798484.1:20341-21655 GCF_000002075.1 Aplysia californica | reverse complement strand
CCCCTCACCTCCTTTTAGTCTCTCAGATACCTCTTTACATAAAGACCTTGACGCTTCACGGTATTTCTGTGTCAATCGTGACCGTTCTGTTTTTGGCATAGCTCTGCAGCCTATTGCCCCTCGCAACCCCATGCCACCCTAAATCACGCCTCCCTCCCTCCCCTCTCCCTCCCCCTCTCGCTATCCCTCCACCCTCTCTCTTTATTCCTATGTCTCACGGATACTTCCTTACACTTAATCCTTGGTGCGTCATGGTCCATATTATGTACTTCTGTGTCGCTGGTAACCTTTCTATTTTCAACAAAATGTGTCAGGACGCAGTGGAATCAGGCGCTCGCCAATTTTTGGGCATGTTGAGTTATTGTTACATACCCCTCTTAACCCTATCCGTACGCCCTGGGGTCATTTCGTACACCCGGGGTTGTATTCTTCACATTTTAGAATACTTCTAGTGCGAAGATCTCTTTGAAACTTTCAGTATTTCTCAAAGGATCATTTTGAGAGACTGCTATGCAAAGCGTACGGATCGGATTAACGAGTAAATTCATCTTTGGAAAGTGGTGGCACAGAGTTCCCCACGTCGTATACATACGATTATACGATAGTAAAACACGACGCACGGTTATTTGCCTTGCTTTTAATGGGGAAAACACCTATCTGTCTTGAATAGAACTTGAGTGTAAGAGAAATGGGTAGCCAGATGTCAAAGATAAAAATAATGATTAGTGATAAACCAAAGTTTGGTGACTTCCTAAGTTTGAACGCCCTTGCAAACTGCAAATGTACATTTTTTCTGCTTTTTCATGGGCGTTTTAAAAGAAAAATTCACACAGAAATGTGTTTAGTAAGAGCAAAATGTTGTTACCTCCCAAAACCAACAACAAAAAACAAACAATCAATCAAAGAAACAAACAATCAATCAAAGAAACAAACAAACAAGCAAGCAAGCAATCAAAGAAACAAACAAACAAGCAAGCAAGCAAATCAAACAAACAAACCCAAAAAAAAGAGAAAATTTTATAACATTTGTCAGAATGGGCAGAAAAGAATGTCGGTTTTCACGATATTTTGACGAGCGCCTGATTTTCTCACGATGCCTCTCACAAATGTATTTATGTACCCGACTCCGCAATCCGCAGCTTCAACCTGTGAAATCCCAGTGGAGGTCCTGAGGTTTACAGTGGAGGTTACAAGACTTAAATGGAGCGGCACGCAGTTGCTTTATTCTAATTGTATCTCTTTCTAAAGATCTCAGGCGTCGCCCAAATTCCCTTACTCTCTCTCTCTCCCTCTCTCTCTCTCTCTCTCTCTCTC
>NW_004798484.1:15388-16973 GCF_000002075.1 Aplysia californica | reverse complement strand
CACACACACGCACACACACTTATGCATCCACACAAGACTGACGCCTATCTGTGGTGTAGCGGTTAGACCTTCCCCTGTTGCACACATGAAACCCGAGCTTGGTTCCCGAGCGGGAAGGATTTGTATATGTGAGGCAGCGTGGTGGAATCAGGCTCTCGTCAAAATAATCAAAATGAAGAAACTTGCATTTTTCCGCAGGTTTGTGAATTTTTATCGAATTTTTGTTTTTTGGCTCAACACCTTTCATGCCCATTAAAGAACTCATTTCTGAGAGAATTTTTCTGAAAAACGTTGATTAAAGGCACAAAAATGTAAATTTTCAGTTACCACGGATTCTTAAGCTAAGGAAATAACTAATCTTTCACGGCCATTAAAAAAAAAAAATTTACCTATGAAAACAGGTGACCTCCACCTCCCTTTTTCGTAAATATCTCGACTTGTTTTCAAGATAATTAGATATTTTTACATCCGAATAAAGGCAAGTGAACAAGCTTTAAGATGACACCAATAAGTCTACATGCCCAAAAATTGACGAGAGCCTGATTTCACCACGCTGCCTCACATAATATATAGAATCTCGGTCTCTCTGCTAGGATGTTGTGTCCTTCTCGACCAGCGTTGGCAAAGATTTGCAATGTAAAAAGCCATCCTTTTGTCTCTTTAAGGACGAGTATTTTGCACGTTTGAATTTGAATACACATAAAAAAAAGAAGCAAAACTTCTTTATTCATGCAGACATCATAGCATAGTAAAATGGGGGAATTCCACACCATACTTTTCAATTGGATTGTGAGACTAGTGTTATAGAAGCTACTTTATGTAGAAAGAGGGCACATCCTCAACAACAGTTTTACTTTGGGTCTGATATGTTAGGAAACAAAACATAATAATATGAATTCCACGACATCACTGTCCCCATTCTTCCATTTTTCAACTTAATCAAAAATTTAATATTGCGGGGCAATCCCACACCCACATGAGCACACATGCCAAAATGACATTAAAAAGACAGAAGCAAATTATTAAAGCTGGATGTCAAACAGATTTCTGTTGGTTCTAAGGGCTGTAAGTGGGGGTGTGGAATTACCCCGGATGTGGAATTCCCCCACCTTCCCATATTTCAATTCTGTTTTCTATCTGAAATTCAAAAAGGCAGGCAACAGTTTAATATGCATGCTATGAAATATGGAACGCGTCTCAGACGAGCTTAAAGAGGATACTGGTTTTCTTAAACAAGTGTCTGAGGAAGCTACTGAGGATCACCAACGAGGAAGTATTAAGGAGAACGAGACAGAGCCCAGTCAGAGATGAGGTGGGAAGAAGGCGTTGGCGATGGATTGGACACACTTTCAGGAAGTCAAACAGCTGCATAACAAAGAAAGTGTTAGATTGGAACCAACAGGGTAAAAGATCAAGGGGAGGACCTCGTGGAACTTGGAGTAGAGTCAGGGAAAAGTGGGAAGACATGGAGTGACATCAAGCGACTAGCCCAGGATAGGGAAAGTTGGAAAATGTTTGTTTGTGTATATCCTGATCCAGGTTAAGAAAGGCAATGATGATGATGATGATGATGATGATGATGATG
>NW_004798484.1:14024-15288 GCF_000002075.1 Aplysia californica | reverse complement strand
GATGATGATGATGATGATGATGAAATATGCAAATTTGGGGGGGGGGTTAATTAGTGTATGATGTTTGGACATGTGCAGTATCATTAGCTCTGGTCTCCTGCTGATCGGACTTATGTGTCCACTACGTCGACAAAGAGTGCTGGATAAAGTCCAGACTTTCATCACCAGATGTATAACGAGTATCCTAAAAATTAAGTGGCAGGATTGGATAAGAAAATAGAAGAGCTGTGGGAAAGGACAGAACAAAAGGATATAGAAATAGAAATAGGACTAAGAAAGTGGCGAAGGACGGGACACACCTTCAGAAAGCTTAGCTGAAACATCACAAGACAGCCACTGTAATGGAACCCACAGGGATCACGAGGCAGGGGTAGGCAACGGGAAACATGGAGGAGATGTGTGGAAAGGGACAGGACAGAGATGAAGCTCACTTGGAATGAGCTGGGAAGGATGGCCCAGGACAAATATAATTAATGGAAGGAGCTTGTGTGTGTCCTATACCTTGCCAGGGGTGAAAAGCATTGAGGATGATGAGGTCGACAAAGAGTTAAATGATCTAAATTGTGTCGATTGGGGTGCAAAAAAGGATTTTACATTTATTTAAACACACAGGAACACAATACATTCACAATGTGTACCTTCCCACAAACATGCACACACAAACAAATTAACACAATAATATATTATATTACACCCCCCCCTTCCCAAACCTTTCAAACAAACGAACAAACGCATGGCATCGTCATTATGATCCCCCCATACACAAAATAAGAAATGAACAAATAATCAAACAAACAAACAAACATATAAAACAAACACACAAATACACAAATAAACAAACAAAGACACAAACAAACAAACAAAATAAGAGCATACACATACCCGCGTCTCTACACACCTACTCCCACCCTCAGTGTATTTATTTGATTATCTCGCTCCTCGTTTCAAGATAGTGTACGGCTTCGGTGGTCAGTCAATGTTGAATCGGCCAGTCCCTCGTGGACTAACTTTCGCCCCACCTTTGAAAGGATTTCCGATTTGATTTATCAGGCCAATCATTATTCCTTTCTAAATCTGTTCTCCTTATCAGTGGCTTCTACTAGAAGGAGCCGTGGCGAGTCTGGGGTCAGGGAGGGTACACTGATAAATTTTCTGTTAGTTTTCATAGTGTTTGTGCGTAGGAGGCGCGGTTGGTTGTGAGCTTGGTCAACGCCCGAGGGAGGAGGAATCAATGGCGTTTGGAGTTTTGAATTAGAGAACAGAA
>NW_004798484.1:11113-13634 GCF_000002075.1 Aplysia californica | reverse complement strand
ATTATTTTTTGGTGTCTTTTTTCGGGGGGGTATGGGTAATTTTAGGAGTTCTTTCTAAGATTCTCCTAGTAATTTCGTCAACGTAACGGTGGCAAAGATCTCGTCTTGAATATGATTCCTTTTGCGTCATGATGAAGGGTGTTCAGATTCTGAAATTTCGTTCTTTCTGCGGAGATGTTGTATCCTTTTCAGCCTGGGTTGACCATGACTAGCAGGGTCAGAAGCCTGTTTCCTACATAACCTAAATTAGGAATCGATCTCGGGTGTCCTTCGCGCATTAACAAAACGCCTAATATTTGAGTAATATGCATTCACTACACCACAAACGCCTGTCCAAAAAGAGGAAGGTCCATTCGCCATCAACAAGAGCTGAGAAGGTCACGGGGTCAGGGCGCGCCACGTGACCTCGGCCCATCCACGTGACCTCTGCCCCTCCTGTCTGTTGACACAGCTCAGCTGAGAGGGTTTACTGACGGGTCTGTTTAGACAAGTGGCTCATCCCTGCTCTCTGCAGCCGACAGGGGCTTCTACATATCTATTTATTTAGCGGGGTTTGCTGCAGATTTTGTGTAAAAAATTGGCTTCAAAAAGATACATTTATTTTTAGTGGGTTTTGTTGTTGTTGTTGTTGTGGTGGTGGTGTTAAACATGGCCACACATTGTTGGTTTTTTTGGTTTCGTATTCCTGTTGTGTAAACAGGTTTTGTTTTTTGTTGTTTTTTGGTTGTATTTCTGTTGTTGTTATTGCTGTTTTGTTTTTGTTAGTTTTTTTGTCCAACAGACCCTTTTTTTACACTCTTGAATATTCCTTATTCCATTGGGAATTCTTTATTTAATAAGAGTTTCACGGCACTATTGTAACCAAAAAGGTCCGTTTAAAAGTCCTTTATAATATAATGTGCTGGTTCTTAAAATTTCGCTTACAAGTAAACTTTTGCTTTTCATTGAAGTGATGGTGATTATCTTCAACTAAGAACACAATACACAAGACTGAGACAACGCAAGTGCAGATGTTAAGCAAGAACAAACTATTACTATCACCAAAATGTCAGTTTGGAGAAGCGGACCTTAACCATATCCGTACGTCGTGTTTTACTATCGTATCCATACAACGTGGAGAATTCTGTGCCACCACTTCCCAAAGAGGAAATTTACTCTTTAATCCGGTATGTACGCATTGCATAGTAGTCTGTCAAAATCTTTTTTTGAGAAATACTGAAAGTTTCAAAGAGATCTTTGTACTAAAATCTAGATGTATTCTAAAATGTGAAGAATACATAGCGTAGGGTTAATGGTGGAACACTGATATACACACAGGGTCCTGAGACAGGAAACGTGGCCAAACCAACCCTATTGGCGCTACAAAAGAAGCTGTGCAGTCGGGGCCGACCGATGAACTGAGCCACGGTAATAAATAATAATAACAGATAGCATTTGTATAGCGCAAATCCTCGCTCAACAGCAAGCTCTATGCGCTTCACAATCTATACTATTACCCAAGCAGACCTGAGAGCATTTTGAAACAAACTCAAATTCATGGGAAGCATACAGTGCAAGCAGCCATTTATAGGCGCTAAAAACACTAACATACTGACAAGATGTTTCGCTGTCTATGGCCGGGTACCCATTTCCACCTGGGTGAAGTGAGGCAATTTCGTGTAAAGTGTCTTTCCCAAGGACAAAATGTCGGGCCCGCAGCTCGAACTCCCGACCCCGCAACCTCACGATGACGAGTCCGGTAGCCTAACCACGACGGAGATATACCAATCAAAATGCCTTGTGCCATCTGGACCAAAAAAATAAATCTGCCTGTTGTTAACCCATGATTTGATATTTTGCAGTTAGGTTTGAAATGTTCTTGAAAATGATCGATTTGCGATAGTTTTAGTGGATATATGTGTGATCTGCAACAAACAATACGCAGTTTGACCCCCCAAAGCAATACATCTGTGTGTGGGAGTACGTCTCCGAATTATAGTTCTGGGTGCTCGCCGGAGACGTCCCCAAATGTCTTCTGCCTTACTGAGTAGGACGGCCCCAGTATATGACAGATACCTGACTTCAACTTCAAATGTGATGCTATCGAGAAGAAGAAGTTGGTGTCTGTGTTTGACCCTTGCACATACCCTACAGGAGCAAATAAAGTGGCATCATGGTAACACCAACTGCTTGTCAAAGAAGTGAATCCAGAGAAGCAGACTTTTTTTTTTCCTGTAGGCAGTTTTTAATCGATTTTTTTTCTTCTTAAAATTGTTCTTTCCCCTCACCATCTTTTATGTTCTGTAATTAAATAAGAGTTCTACTTAGCTCGCAACTGAATAATATAAAGGAATATTACACGCCCACCATTTATATCCATTTAAAAACACATCTCTGTGTGGATTTTACCAACATAACGTTGATCAAACACACACACACGAAAGTAAATTTGCAGTTCCCAAGGACACGTTCAAGCTTTGGTTGTCACCAAACTTGGTGCACATTTTCCCCTTGTTTTGCCAAGCGATCCCCCCCTCCCCCC
>NW_004798484.1:9220-10432 GCF_000002075.1 Aplysia californica | reverse complement strand
GTTGATTTTTTGTTGTTGCTGCTTTTTAGTTTAGTTAGGATTTTCCGGCACTTACATTACAATTAGGTCATATGGGCGCTCAAGATGAGTCGAGGTATTACTAGAGAGTAGAAATATATACCGAAAAGAAGGAGGGATAAGGACGATAGATATTCGATTTGAAAAACAAAGTTACAAACCACACCAGAGCACCCGCCAACCACCCATCATAAAAAATCGGTTCGGTTCCACAAATCCAAACATATCAAGCCACTATGCCATTCTGTCTGTCCTCAGTTCACCAAATCTTTTATTAAAATGCAAACTTGACTAGGTTTTTACGCGCCTTAAAACGCTGTAAGGTTATTTGAGAGGCAGCGTGGTGGAATCGGGCTCTCGTCAATTTTTGGGCATGTAGAGTTATTGGTATCATCTTAAAGCTTGTTCACTTGTCTTTATTTGGTTGAAATAGATATCCATTTATCTTGAAAACCAGTCGAGACATTTGTGAATTAAGGAGGTGGGGGTCACCTGTTTTTAGAGGTAAATTTGGTGAGAAAATGGCCTTCAAAGATTAGTTTTTTCCTTAGCTTAAGAGTCCTTGGTAACTGAAAATTTACATTTTTTGCGCCTTTAATCAACGTTTTTCAGAAAAATCCACACAGAAATGAGTTCTTTAATGGGCACGAAAGGTGTTGAGCCAAAAAGCAAAAAATTGATAAAAATTCACAAACCTGCGGAAAAATGCAAGTTTCTTCACTTTTATTATTATGACGAGAGCCTGATTCCACCACGCTGCCTCACATTTATTAAACGGTAGGAACTCTGGATTTAATGTCCATCTCCGAGAGATTCAAGTTAATTTTTTTTTAAAGTAAATTTAAAAACAAACCTCAAATCCTTAAAGTGCCTTTCCCAAGGTCACAACGTCGAACCAAACGAAGATTCGAACCCATGAACAGGCAATCTCATCAAGTCAAAGTGTGGTAAGGCTCAAAAGTGTTAGGAGTGTTGTTGTTTCTTTTTTTGGTTTCTTTTTGGGGTGGGATTGGTTGGTTTTGTTTTTTTGGTTCGAGATTTACGGCGCTCCAAACTGCATAAGGTCATGTTCGGAGAGTGAAGTCACTCACAGTATATCTACGGCCGAGTGTAATGTGTGCACTGTGTGTAGGGTACAGTGATGTGTGTGTATGTGTGTGTGTGTGTGTGTGTGTGTGTGTGTGTGTGTGTGTG
>NW_004798484.1:5318-8359 GCF_000002075.1 Aplysia californica | reverse complement strand
GAGGAGGAGGAGGAGGAGGAGGAGGAAGAGGAGGAGGAGGAGAAGAAGAAGAACAAAAAGAACAAGAACAAGAAGAACAAGAACAAGAACAAGAACAAGAACAAGAGTTTGTCCTTCAATATCAGAAGATGACCAATGCATCCATAAAGGAGAACATTTCTCAAGCGAAAGAGAAAAATTAAAAGTTAATATGACTTATGCCGTCATGGCAATGGCTTTGTCCCATGACACCAAACTTCCGGCGCAGAATAATGTTTACCTCAATTTTGTTTGCTGTTCTTGTACTTTTTAAAACAAAATTGTTTTTCGACTTGATATTATTCTGATCAGGTGTTTTTTGTTTGTTTTGTTCATGGGATGGGGAAATGGGAGGAGGGGACGGGCGGCGGTTGGTTCTTAGGTAAGACCAGTATGAATACATGCTTTTGAGGATTGAGAAGCTATAAATAGCCCTTTACTTAAGCACCCGATCACGCAGACGACAACCACACACACACACACACACACACACACACACACACACACACACACACACACACACACACACACACACACAGAAAGAGATCCTCCTAGCTCACACCCGAGGGAAGAATGTACATGTCACAGCGACTCAAATATCGCGGGATTGTGCGAAAGGTTCCACCTCAAAAAGGCCTTTATTTTCTCACTACTCGTCCTCGGTTTCGGTCCCTTTTCCTACGGCTGACTGGGAATCTATTTTAGAACGTGTGGCCTTTGAAAACAAACAGATGAGCGAGTGGGTGTTCTGTCATCGCTTACCTTTGTCCATCCTCGTCACATTTACACGGGGCCCTCTATGCAAACTTTGGAGTGGAAATGTGGACGAGACTGACAAGGAAAATGGAGCTTTTTGGACGATTGCAGGCAGGGTGGTGGCTCGGTTGTGGGTTGAAATGCGCAGTGCTAAATTTCCTATAATATTTTATGTAGTAGTAGAGACGAGATAAGATAAGATAAGACAAGATAAGATAAGATCAGATAATACAAGACAAGATAAGATGAGAAAATATCAGATAAGATCAGAAAAGATAAAACAGATAAGATAAGATAATATGTTGAAATCAGACCATTTCTGAGGCATGATAAATGCATACACGCCCACACACTCGTCAACACACTCACACACATGCACAAACATACACATACACATTCGCATACACATACACATTCACATATTATGTGAGGCAGCGTGGTGGAATCAGGCTTTTGTCAAAATAATTAGATCTAAAGTGAAGAAACTTGCATTTTTCCGCAGGTTTGTGAATTTTTATCAAATTTTTGTTTTTGGACTCAGCACCTTTCAAGCCCATTAAAAAACACATTCCTGAGTGGATTTTTCTGAAAAGCGTTGATTAAAGGCACAAAAATGTAAATTTTCAGTTTGCACGGACTAAGGAAATAACTAATCTTTGGCGGCCATTTCCTCACTAATTTTACCTCTGAAAACAGGTGACCTCCACATCCTTCTTTTGCAAAAATTTCGACTTGTGTTCAAGATAAATACATATTTTTTTCATCCAAATAAAGACAAGTTAATAAGCTTTAAGATGATACCAATACCTCTACAGGCCCAAAAATTGACGAGAGCCTGATTCTACCACGCCGCCTCACATATACATACACATACACACATTCACATACACATACATACACATTCACATAAACATACACACATACACACACATACTCACACACAAACATACAAGAACATTCTTACGCGGCATGTTCACCCATGCATACACATATTATACACTCTCTTTCTATCTCTGTATCTTTCTCTCTTTCTTTCTCTCTCTCTCTCTCTCTCTCTCTCTCTCTCTCTCTCTCTCTGTCTTTCTCTCTTTGTCTCTCTCTCTTTCTCTCTGTATCTCTCTCACACACTCACGCACATACACACACGCACGCACATACACACACGTACACACACACACACGCTCGCGCGCACACTGATGCGTGTGCTTACATTTATATACACCGACGCAAACACATGAATAGTCATTTGATCGATGAATCATCCTTCCTACATTCCAGTCCTTTCATATATAGTTCTTATCAACGGCTGATGACGTCACATACCAGTACTTTAACCCCTATCCGTACGCCCTTGGGTCATTTTGTACCCGCGGGGTTGTATTCTTCAAATTTTAGAGTACTTCTATTTCGAAGATCTCTTTGAAACTTTCAGTATTAAATCATTTTGACAGACTGCTGTGCAAAGCGTACTGATCGGATTAACGAGTAAATTTCCTCCATTGGAAAGTGGTGGCGCAGAGTTCCCCACGTCGTATGGATACGATAGTAAAACTCGACGTACGGATAGGTTTAATAACATTTCACATCAAAAGTAGATGACTTCACATGTATGAACGTTGGTCCAAGCAACAGATCCTGGGGGGCTCTCGTTATCGAGAGGCTACGGTGTTCGCCGCTCATTCAAAAGGTCCCGGGTTCGAATCCAGACAGCGACGGAAAATTTTCTTGTCTGAAATTGTCTCCTTTCCTAGCTTTTTCTGCTCTCTAACAATGTTCTGTCATCTGCTTTTCTCTCCACTTTCTGCCCTCAACCTCTCACCTCCTTTGCTCTCTCCATTGGGCTCCAGACTCTTTCTGCAGCCTTTTTACTGTTACTCCTTGGCTCCTTCAGTCATACCACTTGTCTTATGGTAGATAAGATCTACACCTAGCCATCTCGGACAACGGCGAAAAATCTCAGAGGTTCTGTGTGCAAGATGTCGTGCTCGTTAAATATTCCTTGGAGGCCCAAAATCGATAATAATAGGTTTCGGCTGCCACCCAGGCAAAATTCAAAATTTCCTACCAACTGAAAATGTTTAATATGTCACACGCGCTCATATGACCTTATGCAGTTGCGAGCGCGGTAAAACACTTTTTTTTAAAGGGGGGGGGGAGGAGAAACAACTTAAAAACTTGTAGTATAACGACTACTTTAGCCAGATATTATATACATTGCACGATGGCACCTTGATTACTAATTGTCTTTTGGTCTACTCGCGCTACGG
>NW_004798484.1:3071-4392 GCF_000002075.1 Aplysia californica | reverse complement strand
AGGAGGGGGGTAGATGTTGAATCCTTCGGAGGGGGGAGGGAGGGGAAGTAGATGTTGAATCCGAACTTTTCACAAATGACCTTTCTCGCGTGACTTGGCCCGCTAAAGTCCTTGCACGGCCACAGAACGACTGTTCACCTACTGGCGACTAGCCCAGTAAGTGCTGCCCCATTTTGGGGAAACGAAACTTAATCGACGCTTCGAAGCTTGGAGTGATTTTTCGTGTTATTCAAATACCATGTGCAAATTAAATATTGGGTTTGCTTTGTTTGTTTGTTTGTTTTTTCTTTTTTTTAATTCTTGTTTTCTTTTACTATTTGGTTGGGTTTTTTTTTTTAAAAGTCTATCAGCATGAGTTACCTCCTTCCACCTGTCTTAGTTTTAGGAAGAGTTTTACGGCACTTGCTACACAATAAGGTATATAAGTGCCGAAGAGTAAAGGTGTTACAAGAGATTAACAAGCACAAAAAAGAAGGAGGGGAGATCATGACGATAGATGTTTTCAGGAAAGAGGGAGCAAACCACACCAGAGCTCCCGCCAACAACCAACATTCCGCCTATCTACTGTTAATTTCTTGCAAAACCATCCACTGCTCTTCGATATTCGAGAGTCTTCTATTATTTATTTGTTGTGGCCAAATTTTGCTATTCAAAAGGCTTTTTAATGGCTGCATCGATTGACATGCGGTTTTCGCCAAAAATTCTTTAAAATATTCTCCAGAGCATGGCGCCCTTTGTTTTTTCAGTTTTGAGACAGTTTTTCTGTAAAAAAAACTAAATTACTTTATTTCGCCGATCGCTTTTGTAGGCCGACGCTTCTGTCACTGTAATTTTAGAAAATCCGGAAGTGATATTTCGTGAGGCGCATTTTGTTTTGAGAGTATAGATCTAGAAGTTATAATTTTTTGCATCTCTCAAGTTGTATTGCCCCATTCCAGTAGAGTGTAAATATAGTAGGCCAATGACTTTCAGTTGAAATTAAAGCACCTATCATTCCTTTCATCGAAAAGGGGCCCAGCTAGTATATTATAAGGCCCATGACCTAAACGTGATGTGACGAGTAAATTATGTTGAGTAGTAGCGAATACTTTTTCTGGAGGCTTGTTTTAGAACTGTTGTTGACTCCATTCGTTGCTCTGTCTCGTTATCATTAAGTACAAAGTATTGTTGTATTCACCTCAACTGTTTGAGAGAGAGAGAGAGAAAGAGAGAAAGAGAGAGAGAGAGAGAGAGAGAGAGAGAGAGAGAGAGAGAGAGAGGGGGGGAGAAATAGATAGATAGATAGATAGATAGATAGATAGCTAGCTAGATAGATAGATAG
>NW_004798484.1:0-2971 GCF_000002075.1 Aplysia californica | reverse complement strand
AGATAGATAGATAGATAGATAGATAGATAGATAGATAGATAGATAGATAGATAGACAGATATTTATATTACTCTTATATTACAACGGGTTGCGAAAAATGAGAGAGAACACATTTCCATAAAAATTACAAGGCATTCGAATGGCTTTGCTATACTTCAAATAGCTTTCTTTTTTAAATGTACGTGTATTTACTCCCCTATAATGGTCATTTAAAAGGCGAGTTTTGAACCCTACCTGTCGGGGCTAACCTGGGCTGTGAAGGATACAAATACCAGCAAAAAGATTGAAACTGAGATACCCTATAGAGCTGTCCCGCCAAGAACAAATGATTATCTTCCCACTAAGAACACAACACACAAGACTGAGACAACATAATTATATACAGATGTTTTAAATCTATCCGTACGTCGTGTTTTACTATCGTATCCATACGACGTGGGGAACTCTGTGCCACCACTTAACCCTATCCGTACATCGTGTTTTATTATCGTATCCATACGACGTGGGGAACTCTGTGCCACCACTTTCCAAAGAGGAAATTTACTCGTTAGTCCAATCCGTACGCTTTGCATATGTCTGTCAAAATGGGTTTTTTAAAAAAGAAATGCTGAAAATTTCAAAGAGATCTTCGTACAAGAAGTACTCTAAAATTTGAAGAATACAACCCCGGGGGTACAAAATGACCCGACGGCGGGATAGGGTTAAACCAGCACAATCACCTCACACTGGCATTGAGGTGATTGTGCTGGTTTAACGTTACTTGTACGCTAAGAGGCGGAACAAACTGTGGAACATATCCTTCAGCACTGCAAGACACACATGCCCCTGAGACAGGAAACGTGGCTAACTCCACTGGCACTACAGGAGAAGCTATACGGGCCGACAGATAAACTGAGCAAGACGGCCCAATTTTTTACAGATACCGGACTTCATGTGTGATGCGATCGAGGAGGAGAAGAAGAAAAAGATACTCGATATAAATCAATTTCCGCTCAGAAATCAATCACAAGTCTCTTAATCCTCTTAATTGCAGAAAAGCTGCAACAAGACATATGCAAAAGATGGAGGCAGAGAGGCGAGAAATTCATCTCATCCAGTGTAGCTAGCAAGGACAAATGACCAGATGGGAAGAGCACGTAGTGGAAAGAAAAGTCGGGTGGAGTGACATCTGGAAGTGGAATACATCAAGGCTGAGCTTTCTTCTCCGGTCTACGTATGATGTTCTGCCTTCACCGGTGAACCTTGTCAGATGGAAGGTACAGGAGGACAACAAGTGTAGATGCGGTAAGCTAGGAACCATGAAGCATATTTTGTCAAACTGCAACCTGGCTCTTAACAGATACACCTGGAGGCACAACGAGGTGTTGAAAGTGCTCACGAAAATGGCGACACAACAGGTGGAAGAAGGAAAATATGCCCCCAAGATACAGAAGCATGGACCCACCAAGATTGCGTTCGTTCCGCAAGGAAGCAAGGTTGCCAAAAGAAAGAAAGCGAACGAAGCCATGAAAGACCAGAGCGGAGGCACATGGGAAGTAGCTGCTGACTTAAAAGGCTTTGAGAGATTCTTCCCCATTCCAACTACGAAAAAGCCAGACATTGTGTTATGGGAGGAAAAAGACAAAGAGGTACACTTGGTAGAGCTCACGGTGCCCCACGAGGACAATATCTATGCCGCTCATGAGCGGAAAGAAAACCGTTACGAGGCACTCGTCGAACAATGTGAGGAGGCAGGATGGAAGGCAACCCATTTTCCGGTAGAGGTAGGATGCAGAGGTTTTGTAGCAACAAGCGCCCGTAAGTGGATGAGAGTGGCAGGGCTTACTGCAAAGAAAAGCAACGAACTCACAAACTCCCTTCAGGAGACAGCAGAGAAAGCCAGTCATTGGATCTGGTTGAAGCGAGAGGACTCAGGCTGGAATGAATCCTAAAGTTGGCAGCAGAGGAAAACAGTCGAAACAACATGGAGACCTCACTTTGGTGAGGGGGCTCGGTGCGTCAGAAAAGCTGTAGAGAGGAAGAGCCCGAAACAGCGACGCATTCTCTCCTGATGATCTCCATGCTAGAGTCCGGGATACGGAGCGTTCGACGGTGAGGAGTGCATACGGCTGTTTAGACTACGTACGTCATGTTTTACTATCGTATCCTTACGACGAGGGGAACTCTGTGCCACCACTTTCCAAAGAGGAAATTTACTCTTTAATCTGATCCGTACGATTTGCATAGCAGTCTGTCAAAATGATTTTTTGAGAAATACTGAAAGTTTCAAAGAGATCTTCGCATTAGAAGTGTTCTAAAATGTGAAGAATACAACGCGGGGGTACAATAAGACCCCAGGGTGTATGGATAGGGTTAAGATCTTGCGTCCGACAGCAAAGCGCCTGAACACCACACCACAGACTTCAGCCAAATAGTCGTGAATAGCGAAAGAAAAAGAAATCGCGAATATTGAGTCGTAGAGTCGATTGGTCACAGCTTACCTGCGACTGCGCCGTTCTCTGTGTGCTCAATGAGTACACACCACTTAGTGCTTATTGACCATAGAGGTCGTTACTCTCTACTAGTAGGGACAGCGAAGGGGGGAAAAAAAGAAAGAAAGAAAAAAAAGAAAGAAAGAAAGAAAAGACACGGAGTGAAAGAAAGAGAGAAAGAAGGAGAGAGGGGGGAAGATAGAAAAAAGAGGCGTGAAAAAAGGTCAGGCACAAAGGCTGTGGTTTTAGTCAAAGCGAAAACATACATTACAAAGAAGTTGTGTGATGTTTTATAAGATTTTCTCAGTTATTTTGGTTGAAAATGTAAAAAGGTGCACTGATATTAATCTGGAACAACAATGCTAATTTCCTTCATACTGACAATTTTGACGTCATCTTGAATGAATTTCAATTGCTTAAAGTTTTGTTGAATTCGATACAAAGGTGACAGTCTTTTTAAAAAAAATATCTATATGGCCTAACTGGCATTCTCTCAACCT
>NW_004798483.1:155642-157153 GCF_000002075.1 Aplysia californica | reverse complement strand
CCCAGTTCGAGGGACCCACAATCTCGTCTTGTGTTTTCATTCGCTGACTGATTAGCCTCGTTGAACGCCACTCTAAACAGATCATGTTGATCCGGGCACCGGGCAGACAATGGGCTGACCCTTAGCAATGCCTGGAACGAGGCATGATGACCAGTGGACGCCAGAGAACGTTACCGTCTACACAACTTGAAGAGCTTGCCCCCCCCCCTCTCCCTATACTACTCCTCTAAACTGTAATCACCTGCTCACAAACTACCTCCTCCCACCCTTCACCCTCCCTCCCATCATAATACTATATATCCGTCTTTAATTAGTTCTCTATTCATCAGGGGTAGATTGCGGATAACTAAAATCTCAATCTCATCCTAATGCCGAGTTTGTTTTTTCGTTACATTCCAAACTACGGGCGCGCGTCCAAGCCGACCTTGTGGCCGCTCTTTCTTTTTATGTGTCCTCTTTGTCCTTCCTTTCTATCGTCTTCCTGCTAGCAATCTTTCTATTTCGCGTTTTACAGTGTCTCTGTGTACGCGAGAGAGATCTTTTCTTTTCTATTTAGCGCCATGACGTAGCGGCAATTGCTCGCCCTGTCTCGGCCGGCGAGCGGGCTAATCTCTCGTCTCCTTGGATCAACGTCTGGGGAAAATCATTCATCTCAACTTGTTGATAGTTTGCTTTTTGTTTGAGGCACAGTATAACCCGCGCTTGACCACTCCGGGATCGGTGATAGTCTCGGAGAATAATAGCTCGTGTTCTTTATCGATCTCTGAGAGGATTAATCATGACAGAATGCCTTGTATGAGCAGTTCGGGGGTATTTTTTTCCTTCTTTATTGAAGATCTAAATATACATTGTGGTGCTTTCTGTGACTGAGCCTGTTGTGAATGTGTGTGTTTTTGTTGGAGGTTTTCTTTGGTACCGATTTTTTTTAAAATGTTATCTTTAATAGATGTGTTCTCGAAAGCGGAGATTGCCACTTCAGTGTTTTAGACTCTTAAATGATTCCAAACGTGGATAACATTGAAACCCGCCGACGAAAAAAGCGTCAAGGTAGGTTTGAGGGTGTTTTTGTACTATCTCTTCAAATGTGCTCTTTTCCTTTCCTTTTTGTTTCCGTCTCAAACACGAGAGACTTTTGCACAGACGCTGTTCAGATTTTTTAAAAAATTACCGGCATTGTAGCCGTCAAGGATTTTTCGTTTGGTGAGCAGAATTTGAAAGTTAAGAAACTTCACACTCATGTTGTTTTCTTCTACTAAATGTTGAACTGTGGTATTTGATGTAATCTTGGAAATTGTTAATTTCCAATAGTTGCTGTAGAGTTATATTGTACTTTGATATATACAAAAGGTAGTGCCCTGAAACCCGGACGGACGTATATTATATATTTTTCAAAACATTATCAAAGTGTTTGTTGAATTTCTTCCTGTCGTTGTTTTTTTTCCTCTAGACCATGACCGTTTTGGGTGGGGTTGTTGTTGTTGTTGTTTTTTTGTGTTTTTTTTTTGGGGGGG
>NW_004798483.1:144799-152824 GCF_000002075.1 Aplysia californica | reverse complement strand
TATTATTATTATGTTATCTATACTGCGGGTAACAGTGTGTTGCGTATTTTTGTAAATTACCAACACAAATATAGTTGTAGAGTTCTATCAAAGTTATTTTAAGTTAACAAGTAATTTTTCTGCTTCTTCGTCTACATTCCTTACACTATAAACACAAAATAGATATCTTGAAACTTAATCTTTAAAAAAAAAAAAATTAAGTCTGCCTAAGAACAGATCTAAATCGTGTGAAATTCGATATTATGCTGTAGGCTACACATACTTATATATTATCTGATATAAGATTTTGCATACTTTTTCTTTCTTTTTTTGTTTTTGTTTCTGGGTGTTTTTTTTTGTGGTGCGTTCCTCCCTGAGTTGTTAAGCCATTTCCACCTAAGAGTTGCCTCCCTGAGCAGACACACCCACCTGGTCTGCCTCCTGCCACACCCACAAGTTTAGGTACCCACACTAAAGCTACAATAACTTTCCCTCCAAACAGCTACACAATTAGCGGACAATAAACTTACGGAAGTGCAAGAAAGGTAGCTCTAAAGTGGTCTTTTTTAAAACTTGGAAATAATGGACTTCTAGAAAGTTTCTAATCATGCCAGACAGGGTGTAACTCTCCACACATCTTGGTATCTCGAGTTACAATCTGAATACTGAGCATGTAGATCTCTCTTGCTAAACATTGTTATTGTTTATATTACTGTTCTTTTATATTACGTATGTGACTGTAAGCCTGTTTGTGAGTGCAGGCATACTGCGTGAGTGTGCGGGTTTGTGTGTATGTGTGTGTGTGAGTGTGTGTGTGTGTGTGTGTGTGTGTGTGTGTGTGTGTGTGCGTGCGTGCGTGTACGTTGTGAAACACCAAAACAATGTGCCAGAATCTGGACAATAAAGATGTATCTTATCTTATCGTATATCTATTTCTTTGTTTACTAGAACCTAGTGTGGTTTGCTTCTTCTTTCCTATCAAACGTCTATTGCCTTTATCTCCTTTCCTTCTTTTTTATTTTTGTTACTCTCTTGTAACACCTCTAATCTTCGGCACTTATATGACCTTATTGTGTTGCAAGTGCCGTAAAACTCTTACTAAAACTAAACTAAAAACTACTAGAACCTATGCCTGGCATAAGGCTTGTATCTTACCATCATCTTTCCAAAGAGGGAACGTCGTTGCAATTGTCTGTGCGTGCTCACAAGACTGTTACTTAACGGCAAAGGTTTACTTGTGGGGTTTTTTCTTGATGCTCATGGTCTGGTGGGTGGTTGGTCGGTGCTCTGGTGTGATGTGCTCCTTCTTTCTGATCTAATATGGTATAAGCTTATTATACTTATTGCTTCTAAGTTTCCTTGTGTGCTTCTCTCTAGTAGCACCTCTAATCTTGCCCATAAATAGGACCTCGTATTTGTGTTGCAATATTCGTAAATTTCATCTGTTCAGCTGACAGACTGATCACACCTCTAATTTAAATTGATGCAATCTCATTAACATTTTACCTATTAAACTGTGTCAAAAATTATTTTCATGGTTACGATGACAATAATAGTATAAGATGAATCTTTTATTATAGAAACACTGTTTCAAAAGTAGTGGTTTAGTCTTCGCAAAAAAAACATGTGTCGTCGGTAGCCAAATGGTTAGGCTACCGGACTCGTAATCGTGAGGTTGCGGGTTCGGGGGTTCGAGCCTCATTTCGGTCCGTCGTTGTGTCCTTGGGAAAGGTACTTTGCACGAAATTTCCATTTGGCTCGGTCCTTTCGGGGATGGACGTTAAACTCGGAGGTCCTGCCTCCTGAATAACCTAATATTGTTCATCGGGGTGTTAAACCCATATCGTTTCACCATTTTCATTTCACCTCAAAAGTGCAATTCCTGCTTCTGCTGACCGTACAGCCTGCATATTCCTACGTCTTTCCAATGCCAACGAAAAAGGGAGAAAATGGAAAACAGGGGGGGGGGGGGGAGGGGAGGAAGGGGGGCGGGCAGGTCCGGAAGAAGAGCTTCTCATAGCAAACACAGAAGTGGCTCAACATGTCTTGGGGCAGTGGGAGCAAATGTTTACCTTTGTGTTTCTACAGCTTCGGTGTAACCTGTGAAATGCGTTGTTTGCGTTTTATTTCTTTTATTTCAAATTAGTCACGTTCCCTTATTTTAGCTTTCGTTAACGAATCTTATTTTTGCGGGTTTTCTCTTTCCTTTCCAATGTTTTTTTTCTTGTGAGACGGAGGAGGTTGCTTTTATGATTCTGTCAAACAGTAGTGAAGTCCCTTGCCTTTGTTTCGACTTGTTTAATATCAAGGTGGCAGCAGTCCCCACCCTACCTCTCCTCCTACCCCGCACAGTTTCAAAATTCTTTTCCTGTAGACAACACAACTAAAAGAATAATAGTTCGCTGTTAGCTCAGTTGGTATCTTGTTGGACTACGGAGCGGATGGCCCTGCTAGACTAGACGTTCTTGAACACAGGTCTTTTCGTGGAGTTTTTAAGGCTCTCAACTGATTTTGGCAGGGTCCTTTCGGAGACAGACGTTGAATTCGGAGGTTCCCGCCATTTAAATAGCCTAATGGTGTTGATAGGAGCGTTTAAACCATACGCTTATGATTTATCTTATTCTACAGTTACTTTTAAAAAAGAAAGGATTAGTAACTATTCCTAAGTGTAAGAGTGTCCTGAGCAGTATGCGGCAACACTGCAGTCCACTCTGACATCAGAAACACTGACTTTAAGATTTCGAACTTTTTGCCATAGCAATAAAGTCCAGTAAACCGTTTTATTTTTAGAAGAAGCATTGGCACTGAAGCGTATTTAATTTCAAAGCAGTAACGAGGCCGAGGAAAAGTGGTTGAATGTCTCAGCAACACTTTAAGATTTCAAACGTTTTGCAATAGCAATAAAGTACAGTAAACCACTCTATTTTGAAATGAAGCAATGGCAGATACGCTTATTTAATTTCTAAGCAGTAACGAGGCTGAGGAAAAGGGGGTTGAATGTTTCAGAAACACCCAATCAGGTCCAGAAATGTATACCGCGCTAGACAAACACGGGTGTGAAAATACCATCAGGTCTTGGAGCGGCACGCGCCCTTAAGACCGCACTCTATTGACACAGTGCGGTTTTGGCGAACATGGCGTCATTAAACTCATTGAGACCTTGCAGTTTGACTCAGAAACGTGCGTGTTTACCTGGAGCCGAGACATTTGCAGAGAGCCCACGGTTTCTCATTTTTTTTTGGGAAAAAGCATAGACGGGCTTGTTTGAGTCAAAAGTTGTTTCAGGATGTCCTTCAAGTTCTATTTATGTGAGTAGTTTCTCTCATTTTGCACGAGGGCTTTGCACGTTACGTTCCATGACGTCATGGCAAAATCGCCAGAGTACAATCTTGTGGTAGTGCCGAACGCGCACAATCGTGACCTATCCTCATTACACGTTATGAGGCACAAAGTCGCTAGACCCTTTTTAAAAATGTAATCACATCTATTTTTAGCACGAGTGTCTCATTATGTTTTCAAAGAATCATTTTTTTTTTCTTGTACCTAAGTAAGTATATCTTTTTTTTTAAATCAAGTAAGACAAAAATAAGGAGGAAAGGAAAGAAGAAACATAAAAGGAAGAGGAATGGAAAATGTCCGACTACAGAAGACCGGAAAACTTGAAAGGGCAATATTGATAGTTTGAAAGGGGAAGGGGAAAATTATTACCCCCCCCCCCCCACACCTTTTTTTATTTCCAGCACCTTCTTATGTTAATCTACTAGACGTGGAAATAGGCGATAGCTTTTTTTCTAATGTTTCCCCTAAACTGATGATATGAATAACAAAATGTTTACGACACAATTAGATCATTTGTTAAGAAGGAAGGCTTCAGCCTTGCCAGTCAGGATCAACCCAGACTGAGAGGAATACATTGTCCCTGAAGAAAGATGGAAATAGTCGATAAAAATTCTCACCACTCGGGAATCGAACGTGTGTTTTCTCCGTGAGACAGCGAAGCACCTAACGACTACACCACAAACGCCGGTAATCAAACCTGATAACTTTGGGGAATAATCTGTTTCGCACAACAACACAAAGAGACGAATTAGTAGTACAAACGAAAGAAAAATACGACGATACATTTTTCTTTCATGCATTGGTAACAACTCAAAGCAATCCAGGATGCAGTGTGTTATCTCGATTGAGCCCCTAGGATTTTGCTTTAATTAAGCACAAACGCAAGATTTAGAAGACATAAACAGTGCCCCCCCCCCCCCAAAAAAAAGCGAACAAGACGTAATGAGAAACTTATAAGAGGGTGAAGGATAGGCAAAAAGATAGGCTCTCCGCTCGCTTGTCAGAAATATTTACCTAGCCTTAAGGCGAGTCCCGAGCCCACAACCTTCAGATGTTTAAGCTGTGTGCACCGGAGGTCGAGTGGCAAATTAGTACTCGTGGAGTACGTGCACGCCGTTGGCTGAACTGGTAACATAATGAGCAACGGTGTTAGTAAGCTAGGTTCGAAACGTACTATGATACGTCATTTCGAAGGCCAGCTGTTAAGATGCTAAGCCCCAAATTTTGATTTTTTTCATTATTGTTGCAGTTTCTTAACCTGTGGTATCGGTTTCATTTTCTCGAAAAACGTTTTGTCGTGATTCAAATTTTAAATGTGAGTGGTTGGCGGGTGCTGTAGTGCGGTTTTGTTTCTTCTTTCCTATCAAACACCTATCGTTCTTATCTCCCCTTCTTCTTTTTTATGTTTGTTACTCTCTTGTAATATAACACCTCTAGTCTTCTGGCGCTCATATAATCTTATGCAGTTGCGATCGCGCCGTAAATCAGGTATTAAAATTTTTTATTTTTGTATTTTACTGTTGAAAAACAGCAAAGAAGGGTACATTACGTAGGTACAATTGTTACAAGAATGACACACAGGTGGGATTTTTTTTTCTCTCCTGAAAAATGTTGTGTTTTAGGGCTCTGATCGGGTGACCAGCTTTCCGATGTTCTGGTCGAGATGGGCATTACGTCATAGTATTTTGCGCTAAAACACTGCGTTAAACCTAGACCATACAGGCTGCCTTATAGTACAGAGGTTCTCGTTTGGATGTCTCGAAAATCCAGGCCAAACACAAGGAAACTTTCCCCCGTGTGGGCACGCGACGAGGGATTTACTGCAGGGATATCGCAACTAATGGAAAAGTCGTTGCGTCAAGGCCATCCTTACTGACACTGTTGAAGACATTTAGCTCTTTGATTCCTGATTGTGGTGCTTTTTGGTTCCACGTTTCTGCGGATCATTACTTATGGAGTGTTTTTGGTTCCCCAGCAGATAGTCACTTAAGGAGTGTTTTTGGTTCCCCAGCAGATAGTCACTTAAGGAGTGTTTTTGGTTCCCCAGCAGATAGTCACTTAAGGAGTGTTTTTGGTTCCCCAGCAGATAGTCACTTAAGGAGTGTTTTTGGTTCCCCAGCAGAAAGTCAACTAAGGAGTGTTTTTGGTTCCCCAGCAGATAGTCACTTAAGGAGTGTTTTTGGTTCCCCAGCAGAAAGTCAACTAAGGAGTGTTTTTGGTTCCCCAGCAGATCGTCACTTAAGGAGTATTTTGATTGCATGTTTCAGCAGATAGTCACTTAAGGAGTGTTTTTGGTTCCCCAGCAGATAGTCACTTAAGGAGTATTTTGATTGCACGTTTCAGCAGATAGTCACTTAAGGAGTGTTTTTGGTTCCCCAGCAGATATTCACTTAAGGAGTGTTTTTGGTTCCCCAGCAGATAGTCACTTAAGGAGCGTTTTTAGTTGCACGTTTCAGCAGATAGTCACTTAAGGAGTGTTTTTAGTTGCACGTTTCAGCAGATAGTCACTTAAGGAGTGTTTTTAGTTGCACGTTTCAGCAGATAGTCACTTAATGAGTGTTTTTAGTTGCACGTTTCAGCAGATAGTCACTTAAGGAGTGTTTTTAGTTGCACGTTTCAGCGGATCGCCACTTACGTGGCGTTTTGGGGGTGCCGATTTCGTCAACTTCAAGATCTACACCTGGTCCCGTCTTACCTGCATTACATACTGTGTTATGTGTTTTTTTGCCCAATTACAAATAGTTTGGGTGCTCAGACAAAAAAATACATCAATATTCGACTGAGAAGCGGGTGGTTGGGGGGCGCCACTGGTAGGTCCTATAGTTCTCCATTGTCCTCTGTTTCCTCTGTTGTTTCTGTCTGTCTGTCTGATTTTCCCCCAGCACTAATTGACCTTCATTGTGTCGATGTGCTTCTCTTTACTCACAAACAAACAAACAAAGACTAAGTTATAGTTAAATCAAGAGAACACCCTCAAAATGGGCGCGTAAAAGAGTGGAATCCCTTGCGAACTGAAAGAGCCAAAGGGATTAAACAATATGCCTACCTATTATAGTCCCTGAAAGACAGACTTGATGCAGCTTTCTCCTTAGACTAATGTTTACACATGTATTTGACTTTGTATCCATCTCTGCCTGAGTTGGTCCTGACGGACAGTGTCGAATCCCGCCTACTTCATGATCCAACATGAGTTAATAGGTATGCAAACATGTCTACATAACACTACCTTAGAATTGCAAAGTTCCATCTGACATTTTTGGCCGTTTTGGGTTACTAAGACCCTAAGGCCAGAAACCAATGTTCTATCTGCTCCATCAAAATCGTCAGATTGTTCGGAGTCGTTTTAAAGTTATTCAAAGAATTGCATTAAAAAACGCTTGACATGTGAAACTCAAAATTTGTTACGCCAAATTTCTCAAAGCTTTTAGGTACTGATCAAATATAACTGTGTGATTATAATATATGGTAATGAGTACCACCCCCTCCCCTTTTTTTCTTCTCTCCCCCCCCAAAAAAAAAAACCACAACAAAAACAAACAAACAACAAAAAACAAACAAACAGAAGAAAAAAACAACAACAAGAAAAAAACAACAGCCCTGGTTGTATAAGCCATAATACAATGAATATAATGCGTAAAGAAATAACGCTTAGTTGTCTGTAACCCGAGGGAGGATAGACCCACATGGTGAGGCGATGTACGGATTTCCTTTGAACATCAACTCTGATCCCCACCAACAGTAAAGACTGGATCTATCTATGCATCTGCTGGTGTTAGTGAAATCTTTCTGTGGGATATGAATGGCTTTTCCTCCTTCTGGTTCACACTTTTTACGGTGCATGTATATGACACGAGGAAAAAACAAACAAACACAACTTCACTTGAATTGGTTGAGTGTTGAAGTGAAGAATTCGTATAAGGTTAGGTCCATAGCCTATGGACGCCCTGTTAGCTCAGCTGGTACGGTTCTAAAGTGCGGAGCAAAAAGTTCCTTGTAATAATGATATATCTACATGTATGTGTACTGTGCGCTTGTGGTTTTGTCAGCACTGAAGAGTTCACCAACGTTCGTGGATTATGTTTATGACTTCTGGTCGGTCTTCATTACTGGAGGGTAAAAAGCCTACAAAATGTAGACACGTTGTTTGGTCCAATTTAAAAAGGTGGGTGTTTGTGTTTAAGTTTGTTCATTTTGGCACGTAGTCCCGATTACGAATGTGACAGTTCGTATTGATGCTGTGATGTTTTAAACTACTGTAAGCATTTTTTGGAAAGGGGGGTGGGGGGACGATATGGGCCAAAGAGGAGGGGTGGGGGACTTGTGACGCTCATTAGTTTCGTTTCGTTTTGTTTGTTGTTGTTGTTTTTTAAAGACTAACGCTTCTTCTAGAAAGTTACTCTGGTGAAATTCCTATTTGCTTTCGTGTTAAATTTGACTCTTTTTATTCAAATGAAAGTATAGAAAGTATAGACCGTAATCAGTACGGTCATTAAGGCTATAACGAAAAGGTGAAATTAATTTCACATAGTTGCTTTTTAAAGTCTTTGTTCGGATAGTTGCCAGATATGTCTTTGCAGTAGTATCCTATTATGGGTAAGTGTACTCTACCAGCAGACAAAAGCTGGATGGAAGATGTCTATCTATCTACCTACCTATCTATCTATCTATCTATCTATCTATCTATCTATCTATCTATCTATCTATCTA
>NW_004798483.1:142620-144399 GCF_000002075.1 Aplysia californica | reverse complement strand
TATATATATATACATCTGTGTGTGTATGTGTGTGTTTGTGAGTGTGTGTGTGTCTTTCTCTCTATGTACCCTTTCTCGCTCAAACACCCATACCCCCCCCTCCCCACACATAAAACGGTTCTCCATCAATGGACGTGTTCTTTTGAGAAGGCCATGCTAAACTACACTGCATGTTTCCCTGGTTTGAATCACAAACGATACCTTTTTTAAATTTAGATTGGTTCAGGGGGATTGGGAGAGGGGGTTGGGAAGAGGGGGAGGGTCAAGACGCCCATCCCAATTGCCACAGACCTGTCAGAAATAGATGTTGAAGTAAGAGGCTCCATCCTACCACGTCTCAAAAAATCTTAGTGCTGAAAGAGGCGCTGAAACAGAAAACCTACCATAGATTTTTCTTTTCGCGAACGACTGGAGTGTGTGCTGTAAACACGGTCTTTTGTGGTTAATAGGGAGTTGGACCCCAATAAAACGTAAATCCCAAAAATAGACTCTTTAGAAGAAAGTCTGACTTAAGTCTCATTAATCGAGCGGAGGTGTTAGGTAAGTGGAACTTTAAGCTTCGTAACTATTCTTTCAGGACGTTTGACCACTTTCAAAATGCATTTTCCGTGCACCCCCGCACCTAAAAACGTAACCTAATCATTACTTTTCCTTTCTTTTCGATAAAATTTCAGACTGAGTAATGGGGAGCCGGAAGGGGGAAAACCAGAGGAGGGGGGGAGGGACGGAGTCTCGTTTGAAGGCTAAATTTGCGAGGTTCTATTGCAACAATTTTCTTTATTTTTCCTTCTCTGTAATTTCCGTCCGTTGTCCGTCCTTTTATCTCATCCCAGCATGGCGCATTACAAGGGTTTTGTGGCAAGGATTGGTGGGGAGGGGGAGGGGGCAATTTCTCCTTCAGTTCAAACAAGCTTACCTGTAAAACGTGTGCCCAAAATACGTCATGTTGTTACAGGATGTTAAATTGTAAAGCTCTTGTCCTTGAATGAAAGACGCAGACTGATTCAACAGACAATTGGGGCCACAGGTGGACGCTTGTTTTTTGCGCGTGTGCTTTTGTTATTTTCTGTCTGATTCTAATTGTGAGAGAAGAAAAAAAAACCCAACGAGAACACACGCTTGCACACAGGTACAAACACAAACCACTCGAACATACACCGCGGCACACGCACAGACAAACACACCGACAGGGGGCTCTCGTGACCAAGAGGTTAAGGTGTTCGCCTCTCAATCAAAAGTCCCTGGTTTGAATCCGGGAACCGACCGTGAAATGTTCTTCTCCCAAATTGTCTTATTTCACCTCCTTTCCTGCTCTCCAACAATGTTCTGTCGTCTGCTTTCGTCTTTTCTTTCTACCTCCACCCCCTAACCCTCTTTGCCCCTCCTCTGGGCCATGACTCTTTCTGCAGCCTGTCTACTGCTTCTCCCTGGCTCCTTCTCACTGCTGTCTTTCACCCACACCCTTGATCTTCTGGTAGGAAAGATCTACACCTAGCCTTCCCGGACAAGGGCGAAAAATCTCGAAGGTCCCGAGTGCAAGTCGCGCACGTTAAAGACCTCTTGGTAATCTAGAATCGATAAGAGCAGACTTCTGCCGCCATCTGGGCAACATTCAAAATTTCCTATAAACTGAAAAAGTTTTATGTGTCCGGCGCTCTCATATGACCTTATACAGTTGCGAGAGCCATAAAACACTTACAAAAAAACAAAAACAAAAATAAAAACACAGACAAGTACCGCACACATACACACACATACACCCCCCTCTCTTTCTCTCCC
>NW_004798483.1:139564-141723 GCF_000002075.1 Aplysia californica | reverse complement strand
GGGGGGGGTTCATTCATGTTAGCAAACATTAGGTCTAAAAATTTGCAAGTTTTTTTCCCTAAATGAATTAGATAATGTTTAATGAATTTTTTCCTGAGGTAGTGTTCAAGTCTGAGAAAAATCCGTAAAAATCTACACTCCGGACACCACCAACTAAAATCTATTCCATATATCAAAAATTCAACAGACAAATCTTTAACATTACACCTTCTCTTCATTCTGTGATAATTTCATGAAGATTGGATGAAAAATGGTGGAGTTATTCGAAAAAGTATAGAGAAAAATCACGTTTTGAGGAAACGGCCTATAAAGAAAAAGAAAATATTGACTTTATGAGGAAATGGTGGTGACAAACATGCCCGGTATGGGGAAAATAAAGGTCTTACATGTTTTTATGCAATAAGGAATAGTTGTAGGAGAGGCTGAGGAAGCTCAAATTGCTTACAGCTCAAATTCCATAATTTTGAGCCGAATCCGGACTTTCAGGGTGTAGCCCGCCCCCCCCCCCCCCCCCCCAACCCACACACCCACCTTAAGGACAAGCGGGCTTACCCAGATTTCGGGGCTTTCCAGAAATCTTGACCAACACCAAAAGTGGGCATTACCCTACCTATATGAAAAGTTTGGTTGCATTGGTGTGTATATATTTGTTTGGTTATAGAGAAAACTCTCCTTGCCTTTTTAAAGAAACTGTACAAGGGGCAAAAACTTTACCTTCGATTTTCTCAAAACAGCAATTTTCGGGATAGCCCCCTTGTGCTTAAAAGCGGCCAGTTGAACCTGCTCTAACGTCCACCAGTGTAATAAGACAATCACTGGGGTATGTACAAAACGCCCGCCACTTCCCTTTCTCTCTCTCTCTCTCTCTCTCTCTCTCTCTCTCTCTCTCTCTCTCTCTCTCTCTCTCTCTCTCTCTCTCCCTCTCTCTCTCTCTTTCTCTCTCTTTCTCTGTCTGTCTGTCTGTCTGTCTCTGTCTCTGTCTCTCTCTCTCTGTCTCTCTCTCTCTCTCTCTCTCTCTCTCTCTCTCTCTCTCTCTATCTATCTATCTATCTCTCTCTCCCAATTGTGCTTTAAGAAATTATAATGACACTGTAAGACATCAACCTGTCTAAGACGACCATTTCTCTAGACAATAAATAGCTGTCTTTGACAATGTCGATTGTATTTAGTCCGCGTTTACCTTCTTTTTTTTTCTTTTTTACTGTCGTTTGAGTCGAATGTAGACGTTTGTTCTCACAGCCTCTGCTCACTGCTTTGTGGTACTCCTTAAGACCTGTGTACACTTATGTGATTCCCGTCCGATTTAGCATGATCGATCTTCACAATGAAGTCAAATAATTATGTAAGATGCTTGGCCCAGCGCGATCAGATCATTCTAAATCGATGTAAAGCTCTCAGAGCCTATACGTGTATGGGATAGAGCGCTATATAAATGCAAGTTACATTTTTGTTATTAAATCATATTTCCACTCCTTAAACCACGAGAAGATTGGTCTTATAGATGTAACTCAATAGAATGACCAAACACAAAATGAAAATAAACATCTGCCTTCCTCTTGAGAAAAAAAAGGATGGTGATCTGAAGACATAGCCTCATATTGTATGGATTGAATTATCTAATTTAACGTATTCATGCAAGGTATCTGATCCCATACAATCAGCGGATTCCAAGTAGTGTCCTTTTAGAAATTTTTATTTATAATAATATTACTGCATCTATTATTTTAATATTATTTCAATTTTTACTAAAATCAATTCTATTGTTAGTATTATTGTTTTTGATATTGATGTTATGACGTGTTTCTTCTTCTTCTTCTTCTTCTTCTTCTTCTTCTTCTTCTTCTTCTTCTTCTTCTTCTTCTTCTTCTTCTTCTTCTTCTTCTTCTTCTTAAAAATATGTGTATCATGATAATCAGATCATTAGCATTATTTATCTATTTCTTTATTATTTCTTTATTCGTTTATTTATTTATTCATTTATTTATTTATTAAATTATTAATTAATTGATCGGGGGGGGGTCGTTTTGTTTGGTTTGTTTGTTTTTTTGTCCTTAATTATCATTAATACTGCCCTTAATCCACGTGTTATCGATTAAAATAGACGGTAACATAAATGATGACACTACAAGGGGGGGGGGGGGGGATGAGAAATGGTAGGG
>NW_004798483.1:135546-139355 GCF_000002075.1 Aplysia californica | reverse complement strand
GAGGGGGGGGGCAATTACAGCGAATTATAGGCGATTTCCAGGTTGAGAACCATAGATATGGGGTACATAGAAGCAGAACAATAAATTGGCAAAAAGATATTATTAATCCACATGCAGGAAAAAGATGCTAAAACAGCACCTGGACATGGATGGCTGGTGCCTCTATAAATAAATCATTGATGGTCAAGGTTATTAAATCAGCGTCTCTTAACTTATAATCTGAATTGTGTTGATGTGGGTCTAAAACGTTTACAATAATATCCCACATTAAATACAAATGTTTTTCTTTGTCAAAATCTGTATGAAAAGGGTCATTTGAGACGATAACCACGGGACATGCCAAGGTAAAAATGGTTAAGAATCCAGGTAAACAGTGTCTGCAGTAGTGTAGTGATTAGGCGTTTAGCTGTCACACAAAGAAGACGTGATTTCGATTTTCGAATGGTTAGGTATTTTATCGGGAATCTCCATGTGTGTCTAAAGAACGGTATTTTACTTTACCTTACTTTACTTTTCCGATCCAGCGGCCAGTTGGGTTCTAGCCCTTCGGTCTGTCGATATGGCAAAGAATAAAGAACGGTACAAAAAGTCAGATTTTGACCATTTTGAGTTAAGGGTTGCACCGTATAGAAAATTCAATGCTGAACACGGAGGTTTTGAATTTTTGAGATATCTCAAGTTGTTTTTGAGATATTGCACATTTTGTGTTTTAGGGTATAAAGATCTATTTTGAGAAAATTAACTTTAAGTTTAGGACACTTACATACTTGAAAAAAAAACACAATGATTCAGTTGTTTCTTATGTATTTTTAAATGGAAAATTCATCTCCAATTTGGCATTCAGTTGACATCAATGTCATGATTAGAATTCAATGGTAAAACATAGCGAGGAAGAGAAAATATGCTTCGAGAAAAGATTTTAACACCGTCTAAAAGCAGTTTTCGTTATATCCTTTAAAAATACCCTAGTCTCAAAATTATTCAAAATAAAATATTTAGAAGTCAAATCAATTAAAACCCTTTTAACGCATTGTTAAAAAATGGTGGAACTATCATTTTTTCTTGGAAACTGATTTTGATCAAAAAAGGGATTTTTGTCATTATCAGCCTGTAGCTCAAAATTCTCTTTGTCGACTTTTTGTATCTTTCTTTAAGCACACACACCCATCTGTCTGCTGAGATGTTGCATTCGTCTCAGCCTGAGTTAGCCCTGACAAACGCGATACCTGCACACGCACAAATTGACATAATGCTCAACAGAAAACCCATTTCTTGTAGCCACTGTATATCACCATGTGTTTTTGTTGTTGTTGTTTTGTAGGGGTTTTTTTTTGGGGGGGGGGGGTTGGGTTAGGTTTTTTTCTAGCTTGGGCTATCGTATGTTGCCCAAGAACATACCTCATTGACCAAACGTTGTGAGCAAATCAGCGCTTAAGTTTAAAAAGTGTGCAAGGCTAGGAAGTTTTCCGGACTCGTTTCGATTTTTCTGATCCGACCATCGGGGTGAACACACACTGCTCTTTTTCACAAAAGCTCTTTGTCTTCACCAGACAATGTTCTCATCTCTGCATGCATCTTAATCTATGAAAAGAGCTGAAAGTCACGACCAGACTCCAATCGAGATGGCTACACATTGTTACAACGTTTGCATAAAATGACTGGCGGAAATCGAAAGTCGAACAACGGTTTCGTTCTGTATTGAAATCTTTTGAGAACCTGATAGATCTATTCATTTTCAGACACTTTTTAATATTATTTTATTTTATTGCTTCGAAAAAAAAATTTGGAAGTTAAATTTGTCCTGTTATAATTTACCCTTCTCTCCCTTCTCTCACTCTCTTTATCTCTCTGTATGTGGTAGGCTGCCGGACTCGTATTCGTGAGGTTATAGTATAGTAGGTTAATAAATAGACGAATTGTCCTAGTTACAAAACATAATTTTTCTTCCCTCATAAGGCTAACTTTACGACTTTACACAGTTGTGCCCTTGTCGCTAGATCTGTTGTCATAATGCTGAACTGTGACAATTTGGACCTTCGTTTCAATCTTAATTAATTTGTTTTAAATGTAGAGATGTCTTTACGCCCCCATCGACACAATGTCAATCATTTAGGAGGGGGCTTCCGACCCTGCCTTCCAAGGCCAAACTCGGGACGAGAGGGATACATCTCAGCAGAAAGAACAAGATACTTGATACAAGTTTTCTTCTGACTTGGAATCGAACTCTGGTCTTCCGAGTGGAACAGCGAAGCACCTAGCCGCTACACCACAGACACGGAGTTTCATTAATTAAATGAATGTTTTGGCAATGACAATAAAAAGAGGATGGGTTCCAAAGTTATACAATTTGCCATCTAGTGGCTAAGATACTGGCTCTAGAGTGGCATCGGTAGCCTAGTGGTTAAACAATCGGACTCGTAATCATGAGATTGTGAGTTCATGGGTTCGAGCCTAGGCTTGGTCCAAGGTTGTGTCCTTGGGAAAGGCACTTTACTTTTACACTAATTTCCCACTTGGTTCGGTCCTTTCGGAGCTGAACATTAAACTCGGAGGCCCCGCTTCTTGAATAACCTAAATGTTGATAGGGGCGTCAAACCTATACTATGTCACCGTTGACTCCAGTCATAATATAAGCAATAAATACATGTTCCTATTAATTCATGGCTGCGAAGCATACAGGAAGTTGACCTAAGCAGTTGTGCTTTCCAGAAGTAGCGTCTGAGGCCGGGATCACGCATACACAGTTGAGGAGAAAAATATTTATAGGGACTGAAAATTTGAAGATCCACAGCTTTAAATGTGTTTGATTTTCTCGTATTATTTCACAACTTTCATTTCTATTTATTTTCACCCTCGTAGTCCACTTTTTTTACATCTTATGATCACTGTATCTAAATCTTAGCGCTTTCGGGGGTTCTTCGAGGTCCACTGAAAATCTTTTACCGGGACAAGTCTGGCGCTGGAGGTAACGCTGCAGTTTGAGAAGTCAGAAACAAAAAACGTTTGACCAAGTGTCCAAATCCGATTAGGGCGTCTGGAATCATCGTCACGTGACGACGAGCTAATCACTCGTAAACGTGTAGGCGGGAAGGCGGGGTCATTGAGGGTATTCACGGTCACGATCTGTGCGCAACGTATATAAAGGATACATCCACATCTGCGCACACACACACACACACACACACACACACACACACACACTCACACACACACACATACTCGTATATACATAACATATACATACACATGCACATACATTGTTATCTCTCAATATTCTATTTGTGAAAGTTGGTCACTTTGGCCGCCTAAAACTGTCGAGTTTGACAACATTGATGTTGCTTCAGAATCATTTAAAGGGTGCACAGTTATATTAAGGAATCGGAAGTCACTGTAGTTTAATTTTCAGTTTTTCATTAGTTTCGTTTTCGATCAAATCTTGGGGAAGTCCGTCTTCTAAGACGACATTGCAAACAATGAGGTTTCCGTTCACTAGCCGTGCCCACTGCTTCCACACTCTTGAAATTATGGAGTGTACAACCACGAAAGAGGAACAGAGAATACGTCTTTTAATATTTGGCAACTTGGAAACACATGTGTCACTTTTCTCTCAAGATTGATTGCTCCATTCCAGTAGAGTGTTAATATAGCAGACCAATGACTTTCAGTTGATGTCAATGCACCGATCATTCCTTTCATCGAAAGGGGGCCCTGCTAGTATAATTATATACACACATACATACACACATACACACACTACACACACACACTCGCACACACACACACACACACGCACACACACACACACACAC
>NW_004798483.1:123957-135446 GCF_000002075.1 Aplysia californica | reverse complement strand
AGACAGACAGACAGACAGACAGACAGACAGACAGACAGACAGACAGACAGACAGACAGACAGACAGACAGACAGACAGACAGAGACTGAAAGACAGGGAGAGGCGGTTGCTAACTCTGTCTTTTTGTGTTGAAGTTTTTCCGGTCTCATCTACTCAATTTAGATTATTTAAGAGGCGCGATTCCAACGCCGCCTGTTGCAGCCACTCCGGGCTGACAGGGATACAACATCTTAGCAGAAAGACTGAGATACCCGATATAAATCTTCTCTCCACTCGGGAATCGAACTCGGGTCCTACGCGTGCAACAGCTGCTAAGTGCTTTATAACCACTACACCACAAATGCAGATGCCCCATTCCGTGAACTCCATCTTACGCATTAGCTCAGTTGGTACCATCAAAGATCGATCATAACCAGATAGTTCACTCTGCCAAAAAAAAGTGTCCGCGGACGTCCGCACATTGGTTCAGATGGCGCTGCAGTCTTTGTTTTGAAGCTCTCTTTCGTTTCTCCAGAAAAAGAATAGGAATAGCACAGTTTGGTAGTTTCCCTTTTATTGTTTTTCACACAAGTAGTCTAACTCTGATCGCAAAGTCCGCATTTTTTCGAAGAGGGTGCTACCGAATTTTGAGGACACTTTTTTATTGGCTCAAAGAGATGAGTGAACTATCTTGTTATGTATGATCTTTGGTACCATGTCATGTCATAGTGGGAGTGGGGATGATCCTGATTCTATATAGTAATGGGGTGTTCTTGAACTTGGGGTGGTTTTGGGAGCTCTCAAGACTCTCCATTTACTTGGTTCGGTTCTATCAGAGGAGGACAAAAACTTCAGAGGTCCCGCGTTTTGGATAATCCAACAGGAGCGTACAATCTGTATCGTACCATGTCAGATTACTCAAGGCACAGGTTGCATGAACGCTTCACAATAATGGGGGTGTCACAACGCGGTGGAATCAGGCACTCGTCAATTTTTGGGCGTATGGAGGTATTGTTATTATCTTAAAGGTTGTTCATTTGCCTTGCATTTGATGAAATAAATATCCATTTATCTTGAATAGAAGCCGAGATGTTTGCAATTGAAAGAGGTGGGTTCGCCTGGTTTCAAAAGTAAAATTAGCGAGAAAATAGCCGCAAAAGTTTGGTGACTTCCATAGCTCAAGAGTCCTTGGAAACTGCAAATCTACATTTTTCGTTCCTTTATTCAACGTTTTCCCCTAAAAATCCACACTTTAGAATGCTTTTAAATGGACATACAGTGTGTTGAGCCAAAAAACAAAAGATCGAGAAAAAAATTCCAAACTGGCCGAAAAATACCGATTTATTCGATTTCACTATTTTGACTACGGTCTGATTTCAACATTTTGTTAAATTTAAACTACAGTCGAACCTCCTCTTGTGAGCACCTGTATAAGACAATCACCTGTACAAACGGCCACTTCCCTGTTGTTCCTCCCGCGTATGCTTTACAATATAATGGCACTGTGTCAGCTAGCCCCCTGTCGAAGACGACATGCACACTTTTTTACTCGACAATGAGTGGCTGTCTTAGACAATTTCAACTGCTATTATAACTTCTTCAAGCTCAGCAGACAAGCTATCGTTTAGTGCTCTTCACCATTGCACGCAGAAGGCTGGAGTTCGATTTCTGAATGTATCTGTCGCCTGGGATACTGTATCCAACAACCCAGCCCTTATTGGCCTTGACAGGCAGGGTCGAACCAGCTTGCTTCATTAATGAATCTGAATTATGTAGATGGAATGGGCAAACCTGTGAAATTCGGTCTGCCATTCGTGATACGTGATGGCTGCCTTCTCACAGGGAAAGTCACCGATAAATATCCGCGCTCGCACGGGATTTCGTTTCTACCAATCTTCACAAAACTGCACAGCGATGATTATGGTACATATTATTATTGATTATATTATGATTCCGTCTGTTCTGAATTTCCGCTTTTTTGTCTCTGCTTTTATTTCAATTCCATTTTCTAAAACGTTTCCTGTTCGTAATGAAATAGGTAATTAAGCTCTGGTGTAGTTTGCTCCTTCTGTCCTATCAAACATCTATCGTTCTTATTCCTCCTCCTTCTTTTCTTTGTACGTAACTGTTACTCTCTACAAAAACCTCTAATCATCGGCACTTATAATGACTGCCCAGTGTAACATTCCACCATCTGTCACTTAGTAAAATAGTGTATGTCGAAGTCTTACCCTAAGCAGTCGACATGAACTATTTTGTTGTAAGTGGCGTAAAATTCCTACTAAATCTTTTTAAAAAATACATTTTGTAAAAAATCCTCCCCCCCCCCCCCCCCCCCCCCCCCGCTCGTGGATGAAACTTATCGATTCTCCGGAGACCATATTATGTTTTGACTGAGTCACAGCACACAATTCTGTCCTTGGCAACACTGACCAGCGCCCGCCCAAGTTAATCCTTCTCACACATAAGTAAACGGCATAACGTTACTAAATCTAGTAATGCTAAACTGCATGCATTGATAAGAGTCTTTGACTCTATTACTCATAAAAGCCGCTTACAATGTGTGCTAAAGAACAGATTGTTAGCCTATGGGAATTATTTTAACCTTTCAGTTGATCAGATTCATCGCTGATTGTACTAGCAATAACCACTTGTCACTGAGTATTCGTTTTCATGTCTAAATCTTAATAAAAGGTTGATGGTATAATTAATATAATTTGTTCTAAATAGCTTTCTCTGTGAATTCTTGTGAATGGCCAGTGACAAAATAATAACTACACTGATCGGATTTTCCCTATACGCTTTGCGCTCTACCCAAAGGCGGCATTATCATTATAACAATAATAAGACTTCATGAATATCCATGCAGACACAGAAGTTAAATAATTTGATTTTGTAAACCACGTTGTGTCTTCTGGCTCCCTATTCTTGTCTCCGTGAGATCGATATATTGAGCTGATAAGGCTACGGGCAGATTCACATTTCTCTTCATTGATCTGTAAGGATAATAGAGACAGGACAGGGCGGAGATAAACAGTGTGCGTGATTCTATAGCTACGGCGGGAAAACGGTTCCCTTTCTGTGACGAGAAATGAGTGGCCACATTGTCGCTGGAGATTTTTACACGGTCTCTTCGAAAGTGTGGACTAATTTTCCTCATCCGAGATACAATTTCGCCCCAAATCATCGCTTTGTGAGTATCATTAAAAGATATCTTAATGTAATTGTAAGACAGTTTTTTTGTTTTTGTTTGAGAATAGCAAAGCATAATGTGATAACTGTGTTTTGTCTTTTGATACTTATGATCACATTGCAAACTCATTGTTTTGAGTCTTCATTTTTTTGTTTGTTTGTTTGTTTTCTTGAATAAAGAGAAGCACATCGGCACAATAATGGTCATTTAATGCCGGGAAAAGGTAAGACAGACAGACAGAAATAACAGAGTGAAAGTAAAAAAGTAGGACCTTCCAGTGGCGCCCTCCAACTCCCACTTCTGTGTCTACAATGGCCCCTTTCAACTGAGCTAGACGCAACAAGTACATGTATAATGTGTGGCGGCACAAAAAAACCTTGTCGCTCCTCGCTGGAGATGTTCCCGGCAAGCATGCACGTGAAGCCAAAAAGGATTCGAGTCATTTGGGAGAAATCGGTATACCGGAAAATTTAACTAATACGTCTTTTTTTTATCGTTTCCAATGTATTTAAAACATCGGCGAAATAAGCGTGCAAACATGTATACATGTATCTTATATTTTCTTAACCATAACCTAAAACTAACAAATGGCCATCTTTGACTATGACGCCATTTTCTCCTTTGCATGTTATCACTACTCTACGTCTTTCAAATGGCTATAACTTGGGAACCGTTGACGAAATTGGTATGAAATGAAGTGCAGATTATTCAGAAAATATGTTCTAAATCAGTACATGTCCATATCTCAAAATACACGGTTTGATAGCTGTGAAAGGTTTTCTTGTTCCGCCACAACATCTATCTATCTATCTATCTATCTATCTATCTATCTATCTATCTATCTATCTATCTTAGTCTGATTCCTGGCTTCGTCGGATAGTACGTTGCACACAAGCTAAACGTACTTCATCTTATTTTCCTCAGTTCACCCTAATAAGTACTAAGCAACAATCGACAAAGACTGAATATGTGAATAATAACGGTGTGCCACTAACAGGTGGTAACGCTGCATGCCCTAGATATCCCAAGTTGTAATTTTAAATGAGCAGGCCTGCCAAGCAAGTTCCTTTCAAGTCGTGTCAGCCTTCTTTGGGAAAAGTACTGTATATAAGCATTTTAACTTTTAGAAACAACAAATCAAAATAAATTAAACTTCCCTTATAAAGTTAAACTTCCCAATTAGTTAAACGCAAATCGTTTTTCGCCCAACACTTCACTATTTTAATTATTATCACAGATTATTTCCCCTCTCTCTCTTTCCCTCTCTCTCTCCCCACTTCTCTCCCCTCTCTCCCCCTCCCTCCCTCCCTCCCCTCTCTCTCTCTCTCTCTCTCTCTCTCTCTCTCTCTCTCTCTCTCTCTCTCTCTCTCTCTCTCTTTTTTTTTCTCTCTCTCTCTCACACTCACTCTCTCTCCTTCTATATGTATAATAATGTTATCCATCTATCTATCAATCTATCTGTCTATCCCTCTCTCTCTCTCTCTCTCTCTCTCTCTCTCTCTCTCTCTCCCTCTCTCCCTCCCCCTCTCTCTCTCTCCCTCCCTCTCTCTCTCTTTCTCTCTCTCTAGTTCGCCCCTCCCCTCCCCCACCCCGCCTTTCCGCCGAAGCCCGACCCTACTTCTCACTTCCGTGGCGCCCTTTCTCTTCACTTCAACACGAGTCATGTCGTTATTTACAACTAACTGACGATGTCGACACTCTTTTGAGGGCGTCTTGCTATCGTATTAAAAGTGAAAAACAAATACTTGGCGTACGTTCCGTCCTTTCTCGTTGACATAATACACTCAACTAAACCACTCCTTCCCCGCGTTTTAAGGAGAGTGACAACTAAATTATGGGAAAGGGAGTCGAGTTGCCGGATGCCAACTGTGAATGATTTTAGAAGAGATGATTTGGGAAGCGGGATGTTTTGCCTTGGGCTGTCATGATCAACTTGCAGCGCTGAGTGGGGTACTCCAAATTCAAAGTACAGCGGAACCTGTCCCAAACGACCACCCATTGTCGAGGAGAACAGTGGTCCTCTTGGACAGTTTCATAATAATATGGGTCACGACGCGGTGGCATCAGGCGCTAGTCAAATTTGTGCACGTATGGAGTTATTGATATCACTTTAAAGCTTATTTCGTTTTTCTGCCCTTTTGCTGAAAACAATGCCCATTTGTCTTGAATAGAAGTTCAGGTATTTGAAATTGAAGGAGTTGTGGGTCACCTGATTTCAGCACTAAAATTAGTAAGAAAATGGCCGCCAAAGTTTGGTGACTTCTATAGCTTGAGAGTCCTTCGAAACTGAAAATTAACATGTTTTTGAGTGTCTTTAATCTACGGTGTTAAAAAATTGATATAAATATGTTCTTTTAAACTGTCATGAAAGGTTCTGAATCGAAACACAAAATTTGAAAAAAGCTGCAAAACGCCAAGAAAAGGGCCGGTTTCTTTGATTTAATTATTTTTACGAGCGCCTGATTTTCCCACGATTTCTCATTTATATGAAAACACTAGGAGGGAATGCAGTTCTACAGTTAAATGCCTTATACGGGTGGAACTTCAGAAATTAGCGTCATTTTCCGATATAATCGAGCCAAGTGTGTAGAAAACAATTCTCCAAAGAACAAGATTTTAAGAACATCTCATTGAGATTCGAATCAGGGTCATCTTCACCATAACTCAGCATAATACCAACTGTTAAACCCTCACCACACTCTATCTCTTTTGAGGGGCAAATTAGAAACTCGAGCATGTCGGTTGTCCCTCCTTTTAAGAAGTTGTATTCCCAGCTAGTTAGAGTCAGGGTTAATAATTTCAAGCACGAAGTAGGAGTTTCTGATGCTGTGTAAAAGTTATATGGACAGTCCTTTAGTTGTATATGACCTGAGCGATTTTTTTGTGAACTCAACATTATAGTTGTTTCAAAACTTACATCACTGACCTGCCACTCCTGCCCTCGTGGACCGGCGTCTGTGGTGAAGCGGTTAGGCACCTCGCTGTCGCACGCAGGAGACCCGAGTTCGATTCCGGGGCGGACAAAAAAATTAGCGAGTATATCGGTCTTTCTGCTGCGATGTACCCTTCTCAACCTGGGTCAGCCCTGACAGATAGGATCAGAGACCCGCCTCCTGAATATTGTCCAAGTTTGTCGATGGAGGCGTGAGAAAGGCCAAACATTTTTAATGTCTGCTTTGCAGGGTGGCGCTCTTGTTATTGTGGGGTTGGTTTTTGTTTGGTTTTGTTTTGTTTTGTATGGCGAGTTTTGAAACCCAGCCCCGAATGGTTATAGGCTCTTGGCTTTTGTCTGTTTGCTTTTGTAAGGGTTTTACCGCACTGGCAACATAATTATGTCATATAAGTGCCGAAGGCTACAGGTGTTACAAGAGAATAACAAACAAAAGAAGAATTAGGAGAGATAAGGATGCTAAATGCTGAATAGGAAAGGAGGAGCAAACCACACTAGAGCACCCACCATCCACCCACTCTTCGCCATCACGCACTAAAGACTTGTGTCCGATTCCTGGGAGGGGATTTTTTTAATCGATTATTTGTCTGCTGGGATGGTGTATCTCATCCCGTCTGTCATGGTCAGCGACATTATCACCGATATGATCTCCGATATGATCACCAACATGATCTACGACACGATCACCGACATGACCACCGATGCGACATGATCACCGACATGACCACCGATACGACATGATCACCCACACACGTAACTGCACCGTCGTATTATTTCCCTCACTCTTGGCACCGTCCCAGACATCGGAATGTTGGTCCGGCCTATGTGTCACTGACTGACCATGGCCAAGCCTGTACAGGTCAAGGGTTAGGGGGCGAAATGATGACACTCGCGTGTCCAGCGATCCTGTCACAGTTGTGATTAGCTGGTCATACACACAGAGTTAGCCGGCGCTCTGGCGCAGCGCTACAGAGAAATCCCGGCTCTGTGAGGGCAGTCGGAAGACTCGCTTGATTACTCAAAGAGAGGGAGAGCCGTGGATACCTCACCGGGGGATCGATTCAGATCGGTTGCATTATTTTATATTTTACACCCACTTTCTTTTCTTTTCTTTGTTTCTTTCTTTTTTCTATCTGTCTGTCTGTCTGTCTGTCTGCCTGCCTTTCCTTGTGTCTGTCTGTCTGTGTCTTTCTTTTTTTACTTTCTTTCTTTCCTTCTTTCTTTTTTTCTTTCTTTCTTACCCACTTTCTTTCTAATTCTTTCTGTTTTTCTTTCTTTCTTTCCGTCTTTCTTTCTGTCTGTTTGCCTGTCTTTCTTTCTGCCTGTCTTTCTGTCTTTCTCCCTTTCCTTCATTCATTCTTTCTTTCTTTCTTTCTTTCCTTCTATCTGCCTGTCTTTCTTTCTTTCTGCCTTTCTTACTTACTGTATGTCTGTCTCTCTGTGTGTCTGTGTGTCTGTCTGTCTGTCTGTCTGTCTGTCTGTCTGTCTGTCTGCCTGTCTTTACTTTCTTTCTTTCTAGGCGTTGTCCTTCCACTGCAGGATGTAGCCCTTCAACAACGACCTCCCACTCAGTTTCTTCAGCTGTTTTCTGTGTCTTGGTTATATCCGTCTGCTCTCTGATTCCATCTTGCCATTTTCTTTCTGGTCATTCTCTTGATCTTTTTCTTGTTCTTAGTCTCCATCCAGTGCACATCTTTTTGTCCTTGTGCTGTCTTTCACTCTGTCAATGTGGCCAGCCCATTTCTATTTTTGTTGGAGTACAAACTTGGGGATATCTGCCACTCGTATTGTTCTGTCTGGTATTTTTATGTGGTTTATTTGGTCTTGTATTCGTATACCGAGCATCTTCTCAAATCTCTTAGTGTTGTCCTTAATTTCTTTATGGTATTTATGGTTATTTTTTTACAAGGTTTGCTTTTTGTTTTAGTAGATGTTTTACGGCGCTCGCAACTGCATAAGGTCATATGAACGTCAAGGGGTGAATGTTATCAAAGAAGTCCTTACAGGGAATCAGACTTACTCTGCTCACCTCTCTAGCTCCAACAGCACGTAGTCCGCTTCGACTATCAAGGCACCCTGGAAATAGTGGGTTACAAGAGTGTGACAAACATACAAAAGAAGTAGAGAAGAAATGACGATAGTAAGGATTAGGAAAGAAAAAGCAGCAGTTCCCTGTTGCAGTTCAGGCACAGTTATGAGCATGACATTGACAAACACTTGATTTCAGTTGCGATTTTTCTTTGTTTAGGATACAGGCATACATAATCCTTCAAGATTCACTGTTTGGAAAAGGGGGGTCATTCATTTACGGACCTGCACCTCCCCCCCTCCCTCTCTCTCTCTCTCTCTCTCTCTCTCTCTCTCTCTCTCTCTCTCTCTCTCACTCTCTCTCTCTCTCTCTCTATCTCTATCTCTATCTATCTATCTCTATCTCTATCTATCTATCTATCTCTCTATCTATCTATCTATCTATCTCTCTTTCTCTATCTCCCTCCCTTCTCTCCCTCCCTTCTCTAACTCACTCTCCCCTACCCCCTCTCTCTAATTACCTAAGACCGTTCAGACAGCTAGCAGGAACAAAACCCCCGTCATAACCATAGCCTAGATTCTATTTAAAATAAAAGCGGCGATACGTAGTATGACAGGAGAATCGGCGTGCATAGTCTCTCTGTGTGTGTGGATGACATAGCTCCGTTGTCTCGCCGCGAGTTACCTCAGTTTATGGAAATTTGATAAACAGCCTAACACGCGTGCATAATGAGGGCCGCGATGGTGTTCGTCAGGGAATAGAAGGATGTATATTTTAAAACACTCGGGATTTTGTGAGGATTTTTACTGTCGTTCCTGATGTTGTGGTTCTTCTGATCGAAAATCAAGGATTTATGGTGTTTTTGTATAGGGTGAATAATAATAATAATAATAATAATAATAATAATAATAATAATAATAATAATAATAATAATAATAATAATAATAATAATTTAAAAAATATTATTATCATGGTTATAATAATAATAATAATAATAATAATAATAATAATAATAATAATAATAATAATAAAAACTTTGTTATTATTGTTATTATTGTTCTTGTCGTTATTTAAGGTAAATATACCTTTGATACCAATATAAGGATTCTTCGTTTTCTGTGCGCGATGAAATTGTCAACTTATGTTCTGGGAAATACGCTTAAAAGGGACAGTTTACTTACATTTTATTTGTCAAAAAAAAAAACAACCTCGGAAGAAAAAGTTAGGAGAAAATGATATGAGCGTTCCTTTACTAGATCTAATTTTTAAAGCAACCCTCTAATGTGTGTCCATATGAATCATGTAACATACCTCACATCTTAGACTGTCGGGATTCAAAACTGTAGTCGTGTTTGGAAAAAAAATATAGGTAAAGAGAATTTTGTACTTTAAAATGGAGAGAAATTAGCAACAAATTTAAATGTAGTTGCGAACTCCACTGTGATAGTGCCAGTACAAGGCATACTTTTGATAAACAAATTGGTTGGACTGGACACATACCAAATGTGAGACAGCGTGGTGGAATCAGGCTCTCGTCAAAATAATCAAAGTGAAGAAACTTGCATTTTTCTGCAGGTTTGTGAATTTTTATCAAATTTTTGTTTTTTGGCTCGACACCTTTCATGCCCATTAAAGAACTCATGTATGTGTGGATTTTTCGGAAAAACGTTGACTAAAGGCACAAAAAAGTCAATTTTCAGTTATCACGGACTCTTAAGCTAAGGAAATAACTAATCTTTGGCGGCCATTTTCTCACGAATTTTACCTCTGAAAATAGGTGACCCCCACCTCCATCATTCGCATTTATCTCGGCTTGTATTCAAGATAAATGGATATTTTTTCCATCCATATAAAGACAAGTGAACAAGCTTTAATATGATACCAATAACTCTACATACCTAAAAATTGACGAGAGCCTGATTCCACCACGCTGCTTCACAAATGTTCAATCAATCTGATATGTTAAAATCTGTTTCCAATGAAACGGTTTCAAGGGGAGTTGCAGTTTCGGATAAGGCGAGGAATATGCAATGGTAACAATTCGTTCACCATTTGCCTCGGTGTAGGTATATATACATAATAATATGTATGGTCTTTCATCAGGCAGTCAGGGATTCGCTACAAACGAAAATGAAACAAGACAATTTTTTCTCTTCAAACAAAGCCTTGCTCTATTGCCATCATCATGCCAGCACGTATAGGTTTGACTTTCTCTTCTCTGTTGTTGTTAACACTGAACACTATTGAAATAGTGAGCTTTAAAAAGAATGATGATCAAAAGAGTTTAAAATGTTATGTATATATGGACACAGAGGAGCATTCCATACACTACATCGGAGTTGTTTTTTAAATTGTATATAGGCTATGGTTCGTTTCTTATTAAAAGTGATCATAACTAAAAAAAACTAATTATGATCACTCTTAATTTAAAACAAAACAAAACCGGATAACCATGTTTCTTTTACTCCGACTTAATAATAAAATCTGCAAACTAGCCTCCGGTCACCACAGTCAGTAGAGCTATCGCCAAAACTTGGACGAGTTAGTAAAGAAAAGCAACATGGCGAAATGATCGTCCCGGGGAATGCAGATTCGGTTCTGTGTTGTGACTTGCAGCGTTCCAGATCCATCAAAATACAGGGAACTCACTCACCTTGCAATTTGAAACATACAGAGGTGATAGGTCGTCTTTTAAGCCTCGGCAACACAGCGTTAGTTGCTCTATACTATATTTAGATCCCTCACTACGACGTAGCTGTAGAAATGAATCAATGTTTTCGAGGCCCAACAACTGCTTCGTTTGTTAGAAAGAAACAAAAGGTTTAATTGACTTAAAACTTTAAAGTCAAAGCGTTTGATAGATAAAAGTGGGGGCCAATCTGTTTTATGTTCCTGCATTTACAAAGTAAGCGATATTATGGATACCACATCTTTAAGTGAACAAGGTGGATCTCTGAAACACTCACTTATTTTGCATTCTGTAGTTTGTGTGTGTGTGTGTGTGTGTGTGTGTGTTCGTGTTGGAATTGTTCTATGGTGATGTTGTGAAAAAGGCCAGGAGTACGATTCCAAGGAGCCCTTTCGACCCAACATTCGCTACATTGTTGTAGTTTTTGTTTTTCCATGAGAATACGTTTCTAAACATGGCGTGGAAAGGCTGCTACAGCCAGGGTGTAAGTCAGAGGTGTTTATATAGTCGCTATAGTGTGCATGCCATTTATATAATGCTATAGGGTTTTTCTTTTTCAGAAAACGGAAACAAAATAGTTTGTAGGCTACGAACTTTAAATGGTTGACTACTCTCTCTCTCTCTCTCTCTCTCTCTCTCTCTCTCTCGG
>NW_004798483.1:120919-123163 GCF_000002075.1 Aplysia californica | reverse complement strand
ACACACACACACACACACACACACACACACACACACACACTTGTAGGAATATAAAATGTATCTTCTTTTTTTTATAAAGAAAATGCACCAAACATAAATAAGAAGCTAAGAATAGGACGCATTAGAGTCTACTGCAACTTGCCAAAAGCGCGCAGGAATATAAATTATACTGTTTAAAAAAGATAAAAGGTTATACACTAAATATACTTAAGAATAGAACGCATCACTACAACTTGCCACAAGTGTGAACAGTTTCTAAACTTGAATGCTCGCCTTTTCCCAACTCCCCTCCCCCTCCAACCCAGGGCAGCATGATACTGACTGAAGTTGTCTTTAGGCTATTCCCAAAGGGGGGGATATTCATGTTTTTAGGCACAGTAAAATTGTAAATTGGCTTATTTATCAATGTCATGCTCATTCTGTGCCGGAACAACGTAGGGGGAACTGCTGATTTTTCTTTCCCTATCCTTACTATCGTCGTTTTCCTCTACTTCTTCTGTATGTTTGTCACTCTCTTGAGAAGTGGTATTTCCGGGGTGCTTTGATAGTCGAAACACACTTTGTGCTGTTGAGGCCAGAGAAGTGAGCCTGATTCCCCGTTTTGACGTCTCTGTTGACTCCACCCTTTGGCGCTCATATGACTTTATGTAGTCGCGAGCGCCGTAATACCTTACTAACACTAAACTTATAACTTTCCCCAAAAGCCGTCTTTTTACAGCATGACTTACCCTGTGTAACTCGCTATAAGCCTTACTGTGTAGTGAGAAGCGATGACCCCATTACGCCAAGCTCTATGGCATGTGTCAATCATATGTGTGATTACAATAATAATAATATATGACAAGGAGAATTTGGCGTTTGTTGAATATATAATTGTAACCAAATTATTTCCCCGCGGGGATCAAACAAAGTGGAATTTATTGAAATGTATTTATTTTACAGTCGCAATTACCTAAGACAGCCACCCATTGTAGAGGAGGATAGTAGCCGTCTTTGACAGATGACCATCTTACACAGTGTCATGATTTTTAAAAAGCAAAAAACAAAACAAACCAAAAAAAACCACGTTCACAAAAAAATTATTTTTTAAAAATAAATAAATAAATAAAACAAAAAACCCATACTCAAGAGAATAAATGTGAAGTGAAGTGACCGTTTGTACAATGTGATTGTCTCAGGTGACCGTTACAGCAGGTTCGACCGACTGTAGCCTATTTCTTTTTTTCTCTCCCTCCAAGGTGACGTGTGAGGATGAGCAGCATATGAAATCTGTGCTCATGTCCGCCCTCATGGATCAACGAGTACACAGCTACCGCATGATCGTGGCGTCCACCCGGGCTGTCATCAAGATGGACGGTGTGACGTCACGGCGGGCCAAGTCCTGCGAGAACCTTCTGGACACGCAGGAAGACAGCGGGGACGAGGCTGAGAGGTTACTTCATGGTAGGTATTCTAGCCCTATCCGTACGCCTGGGGTCATTCTGTACTCCCGGGGTTGTATTCTTCACATTTTAGAATACTTCTAGTGAGAAGATCTCTTTGAAACTTTCAGTATTCATTCAAAAAAATCATTTTGACAGACTGCTATGCAAAGGGTACGGATCGGATTAACGAGTAAATTTCCTCTTTGGAAAATGGGGGCACCGAGTTCCACACGTCGTATTGATACGATAGTAAAACACGATGTACGGATAGGTTTAGGTGGCCTTTTAAAGGACAATTTTAATATAGTTTAGTAATTTAGTAAGAGTTTTACAGCGCTCGCAACTGCATCAATGTTTATATAGAGGGTAGGAGGGGTGAAAGTTTTTGTAAGCTGTTTGCACTGTATGCTTCCTGGGAAGCTGAGGATGTTTCTGAGTGTTCTGCTGGGGTAATGAAATTGTGTAGGGCGCATGGAGCTTGTTTTTGAGCGGGGTATTGCGCTATACAAATACTATCTATTATTTGTTATAATTAATCAGACGGGACGACGGATGGACAGAAGAAGGGTAGAGAGGTGGTCTCTGGACGGTTGGGTGAGAGGGATGATGGATGGATGGATGGATGGATGGATGGATGGATGGATGGATGGATGGATGGATGGATGGATGGATGGATGGATGGAAAAAAGAGGAAAAATTAATGGATGGATTAATGAAAAAACGGAAGCATTAGAAAATACTCGACTGAAAGAGCATTATAGGATGGATTTCGGTTATATTTGGGGGGTTTTATTGTTAGGTTGTTGGTTTTTTTTGGGGG
>NW_004798483.1:117573-118890 GCF_000002075.1 Aplysia californica | reverse complement strand
GTGTGTGTGTGTGTGTATGTGTGCCTCTCTCTCTGTTTCTCTTTCTCTGCCTCTGTTTGTCTCTGTCTGTCTCTGTCTGTCTGTCTCTCTCTCTCACCCACCCATCCGACACACACAATAACACACACACACACATACACACACACACACACACACACACACACACACACACACACACACATACATACACCCCCCACACCCCCACACACAGACACTCACATACACACATATTCACTGTCTTACCTACTCACTCGCTCTCTGTGTCACAATATCTGTCTCTCTTTCTCAGATTCTCTTGCTATCTTTCTACTCCTATAATATTTGTTTTCCCTCAACCCTCTCCCCTCCCCTCCCCAAAACACAGGTACTCCTTTCTTTCTTTCTTCTACTCTCTCCTCCTTCCTTGACAGCATATCCAATATTTATGTATGATCCTTAGTAATTTGGTATGCTGCCGTTTACTAACTTTGACTTGTTTTTCTGTCTTTCCCCATTTTCTAGAAAATTCTCGGCCATGAGCAAAGATGAACATCAGATCCTGTTCATGGCGTTGGAACCTCTGTTTTCCCTCAGTGCCTCTCTGGTTACCAAGGTTAGTATAATAGATAGATAATAGATAGATAGATAATAATAGATAGATAACATTTGTATAGCGCAAATTCCCGCTCAACAGCAAGCTCTATGAGCTTCACAATCTATACTATTACCCCAGCAGACCTCAGAGCACTCTGAAACAACCTCAACTTCTTGGGAAGCATACAGTGCAAGCGGCCATTTATAGGCGCTAAAACACAAACATACTGACAAGATCTTTCTCTGTCTATGGCCGGGTACCCGTTCCTGCCTGGATGAAGTGAGGAAAATTCGGGTAAAATGCCTTTCCCAAGGACACAACGTCGGGCCTACGGCTCGAACCCCCGAACCCGCAAATAGCTTTATCTTCCCAGTTCGTCTATAATTACTTAAAGCAACTGGTATATCATGACCAAAAATAGACGACACCTTTTTATATAATATAGTAAAATACGTCGTGACTATTTTTTGGGTCATACTTGTTTTAGAGGAGAAAAAAAAACTCCTGTTGATCCTTAAGTTTTTAAGAGCTGTTATGATTAATTAATTAAGGCTTAGGTGTCGTGTCGTAGTGCTGTGGGAATCTGAAAGAACGCTCCAGTTTCCTTTTCTTCTGACTCAGGCCATATATTATTATAATGTTTGTTTTGTTTTGTTTTTTAAATTGTAAATAGTGTTCTCCACCTCTCCGCTATACCAGTTTTCTTTCTCTCTCTCTCTCTCTCTCTCTCTCTCTCTCTCTCT
>NW_004798483.1:116241-117243 GCF_000002075.1 Aplysia californica | reverse complement strand
CACACACACACACACACATACACACACGCACTCACGCATGCACACGGACACGCACACGCACTCACCACATACACACACTCACACATATTATACATTAACAGATACACCAATATACTCTTACACACACACATATACATACATGCACAAACATACACCCTCATCCATACACATACACACCGTTCATACGCATACACAAGCACGCAGAAACTCAGATCTCCTTAGCACAACAAAAAGAATAACAGAAACAGACACACAAAGGAAACCAAAATAAGCGCTTGGGTTCCTGACCACACATTACACCCACAGCCGTTCACCCCCTAGCTGGTCTAAATTTACAACGGTCACGTTAGCATTCTTGTCTTGAAAGTACATCATATTTCATCAGAAGACAGGTATGAGCGTTTTAGCAATTTGTGTCGTGAGAGATACTTTGAATATGCCCTATCTTAGCAGGCTGTGCTTTTTAAAATTATTTTTCAAGAGGTGGGGGGTTGTTTTGGTTTTATTTTGTTTTTATTTAGAATTTATATATGCGTGTGTGTCGTGTATATGTATGTGTGGGGGGGGTATATTTGTTGTTGTTTTGTTGCTGAGGGGGTAAGTGAGGTTGTTGTTGTGTTTGTTTTGGGGTTTTTTTTGGGGGGGGGGTTTGAGTCAGTCAACTGTAGACAAAACACCGAAATACCGATTTGCGCAAGTCGGTAGAGAAATCCCTCAAAATCAGTACAAGTGAGAATGAGAGTGAAAGCGAGAGAGATATAAAAATAGAGAAGGGAGAAAGAAAGAGAGAGGGAAAAAGGAAGAGAGAGTGAGAAAGGTCAAAATCAGGACCTACGCATAATTACTATAGATTCTCTCCCAATATAATTCTACAAGTGTGCAAAACGTGCCCCTGTCTTTGCGTGCTTGCTGACTGAATCATTACATCGATACCTGCAAACAGTATCAGCCGTTTTAACATTTAGCCAGTTTGAGAAATGTATTAGTGCTGTTATTTCCCCC
>NW_004798483.1:114261-115583 GCF_000002075.1 Aplysia californica | reverse complement strand
CCCCCCCCTTTCCTCCCTCCACCCGCTTTGCCCTCCACGACCTGACATTATTATCAGTGGGAAAATACGTAACGCTTGATGGACTTCTTCCTCTAAAAAAAAAGCCCAAAAAACAGAAAACGTTTGCTTGAATCACAACTAACTGACAAGTTTGTGTCTTTTTCTCTTTTCTCTCTTTTCTCTCTCTCTCTCTCTCTCTCTCTCTCTCTCTCTCTCTCTCTCTCTCTCTCACACACACACACACACACACACACACACACACACACACACACACACACACACACACACACACACACGCACATACAAACACATTACATACAAACTGACACATGACAATACATAAACAAACACGCACATACACATAAACACACACGCACACAAGCACACGCAGAGAGGGAGAGAAAAAGAGGGAGAGTTGGGGGTGGGCAGAGAAAGAGAAAGAGAGATAAAGAAGGGAGAAAAAGAGAGAGAGAGAGAGAGTGAGAGAGAGAGAGAGAGAGAGAGAGAGAGAGAGACTTTTATAAGATGGGGGGAGGGGCAGACAGACAGACACACAGTCACAGACAAACAGACATTATACGAATAGATAGATAGATAAATAGATAGATAGATAGATAGATAGACAGACAGACAGACAGACAGATAGATAAATAGATAGATAGATAGATAGATAGATAGATAGATAGATAGATAGATAGATAGATAGATAGATAGTACAGGTAAAGTTACTTCACAGTGAAACGAAAAAAACTTAGTTCTCGATGTCCTCTTGTTCTGGTCACACATGTGTGAGTACTAGCAGCCTGACTTGCTCAGTAACTTAGTGGACACACTGTGTAGATCTATTTGAAGTCTCAACGACCCAATAAATGTTATTCTAACAATCTACCAATTTTTTATATCTTTTAAAGTTATAGATAAAAACTCATTGATTATTGAGGTGTGAGCTTTCTCTCTTCCCTCCGACTTTTGGTTTTACCAGCAGGAATATTTCTAAACCCGTTTCAATTCTGGTGAAGTCCACTCCAGAAGCATTGTTTTCATTTGCTGAGAAACACTTGTCTCGCTTTTGCCCTTCCTCGAGGGATTTTTTTTCCTCCTCGGAACCGAGGTGTAAGTAATGTGGGTTTTGCCTTGGTCAAGTTGGCTCCTTTGGACTGAAGCCAAATGGAAAGCGTTGATTTTTACCGCAGTAGACGTGACATGCTGCTATAACCATACTGTTGGAGAGCTCTCTCGGGTGGTTGGAGGCCGCCATCGGTAGGTTTTTATTTCTTTACTCTTCTTCTGTTATTTACGTGTTTATTTGTCGGAAGGGGGGG
>NW_004798483.1:111371-113632 GCF_000002075.1 Aplysia californica | reverse complement strand
CACACACACACACACACATACACGCACACACACACACACACACGCACATACACCCCCAAGACATGTAGAGCACTTGTGGGACATGGTCACCTTCCCCATGTATAAACATTTCATTGTTCATAATGTGAAAGAGCCGAAACATGATCGTCTTCAGAAACATATTATAACAAATATGCCTAGCCAATAAAAATGACACGTTTTAGATATAGATCTACTTGGTTTTCACTTGTGCAAATAAATCGACGCTCTTTCGATGAACGTTTCAATTTGACAAATGTCGTTATGGAGAGACGAAGTGCCGTAAATCTCTTACTAAAACTAAAAAGACGGAGTCTCTAACGCATTCAGACGATCTTGACTCGTGTAAAGCTTGTGAATCTCACAAGGTGAGTAGCTCTCTGTCCCGGTTACACACGTTTAAATGTTAGTCTGAGTTCAGAGACATTGACGAAAGTGATCGAAATTGATGGGAACTGAAATGATCGGCATCGGAAAAAGAAAATGCTACCATACAAGAAACCAGACTGACAGTGAGAAGTAACCAATCTTAGTCCTGGACCCCTGTACTTAACCCAAAAACTTTCTACACTCCTACACAAAATCTTGACGTACACTCACTCTGAAAATAATAACTGACTCATGTAGATCAAGCCGAGAATCAGACGCAATATAATGTGCTTAACACACACGCGTTGAACAAAAGTGGGCTCTTTTAGTCACCCTTACCAATTCTTGGACATGGTTTGGTATCGTTACCAGGTGGTGGTGTATTTGCTGCTTGAATGGTCCAATGACCTTTCTCTGGGCACTAAGTTTCGGTAGTACTTAATAGTTCAGTCTTTAATTTCTTGATTATTTCGATAAAACTGGCCTCTGCGACGTAATAGTTAAGCGCTCCACCCTAGCACACAGTATTTCTGAAGACCTTAGATTCCTGTGTGGGTGAGAACTTTTATCGCGTATCCCAGTCTTTGTGTTGGGACATTGCATCCCTCTCAGCCCGGGTTCGTCTTGAATGGTCGAAGCCTGCTTTCTAAATCATCTAAATTTATTTGTTGATTGGAACGGCAAACATTTGCATAAAAAACAACAATGATCATCTCAGTTTTATTCATACAAGAGAGGGCATTGAGGCAAGCGACTGTGTACATGGGAGCGTCCTCGTAGAATATTATTCCTGCAATCAACGTGCATATCTTTGGTTTCCCTCACAGTCCTCTGTTAAAATAATACTGTCGACTTCGTAGCATTTCTTTTCCAGTAACCCCTGGCCTGGTTGTATTTGTTTGTTTTCTGGGTAGTTACGTTGCGAAGACTGAACGCATTGCAAAGAAACTCTTTGATCTTCTGGGAACATTTTAGGTCACTTGTGTGCTTGATATTAATCATCTTGCCTGATTCTGCTTACTGGTGAAATGAGGCCATTGTCACAGATCGGACGCCTATAGGTCTTTTACTTCTGACTGATATTTTTATTTGAGGGAACAAGGGATGTTTATTGACAAAAAGTATGGAAGTAATTTTTTTTTTTTCAAGCTTTAGTGTATAATTCATCGAAGTAGGGGAATGTAGATGTTGAAATTTTACATGTTTTCCGTATTAAACGATTTAATTTTTCTTCATCTTGTTGTCTTGAGTTCCCGGCCCATGCTGTTATACAGAAATTGATCTAACTTTCTATGGTTGAATGATACAATATGGACACCAATGATTTATCAACTTTCCAGTAAGCACCGAGGTGCACAGCAGTAAAGGTACAGTGACCAATACTTGGCTGTGGACTGTACATTTTCTCCGGCGTTGGAACAACACCCCAGGGGTAACAAAGTCTGCCATTACTCAATAGAGAAGGGTGAAAAGGGTAGCGACGTATGTGTGTTAGGAACAGTAGATCTGCAGTCAACTGCAGTCTCCAACACCGTGTGCAAGGCATGGATAATTTGAGCGGCTGAAGAGTCGGGGGCGGTGAACGTATTAACCACGAAACAATGCTGGCAGCCTTCGGGAAAGATCTTAAGGGTCCTTAACACGTACCGTTTGTTCATACTCAAGAGACGAAAGTGATTCGTGGACCGTAGGATTTTCCTAGTGGCTTATGAAGTTTGGTAGGAAATCTCTGTTTCTATCGTATATTTAATTCAGCTTTTGGTGTCTTTTAAGTTTCCCACACATGTTACGGGTGTGCTTTTGTGCAGCTGATGTTGCTAAAGGACGAGGACCTTAATGAGTTTTTGTTTTTAATGTAGGTGTTTTACTCCCCC
>NW_004798483.1:109570-111271 GCF_000002075.1 Aplysia californica | reverse complement strand
CCATTTACATGATTGAGCTAATTCAGGATGCGGGTTTTAACCCTGCCTGCCAGGTTTAAACGCTCTGAGAGGAATACAACGTCCTAGATACTCGATAAAAATTCTTCCCGGTCTTGGGGGTACGCTGTTTAGCTAATCTCATCTGTGCACTGTGGAAAGCAGTACAGGTACATGTTTCTCTAAACGTTAGCCACCGTTGGCCACTTGTAGGGCTGATGCTTTTATGAACCTCTACAAACTGTAACATAAACTGCTTTTCATATTTTAAATTCAGCACCCACCCACTGGCAAAACTATAGGACACACATAAGTTGTATAACCTACATTCAAAGTAAGTAGAACGATAAAGTTATCAGGTTGCAAGGGGTGGGAAAAATATTTTTTTAATAAGAATATTATAGACATTTAAATTTTTTAAAAGTGTGTTCATTGAATAGAGGACCGTTTTCTTTACCAGTTATAACATCTAGGACGACACGGATGGCTTCAGTACTTAAGATTTCCCACAGTGATTAGATTTTAACACAACCTAATATTTCCCTATGTTTCCACTTTTTAAGTCTTAGTGCTTAAACAGGGATTATGAGGATGTGACAAGTGAATAAGGTATGAACTCGGCGAGTTCAACAAACCCGCCCTCCCGATTTATTAATGTAAACGTCTCACTAAAAACGGGAATAAGATTAGAATGAAACTACAAAATTATAGATTAACACACAGGCTTTTTTAAATCAAAGCCTCATAAAATACTCTTGCGTTTGGCCACCCGCGGATTTCCTCACCTTTGGTGTTTCTGTAAATATCTTTTAACAGCCTTCCGGCTTATCCTTCGTCATTAATGAGTTAAAGTCGCCGACACAGACCTGTGACTTTTCCTTTTGTTTCGCCCCCCACCCCGAGAGAAGCTAAAGGTTTTGTTTCACGGATCTTACAGCAGTTTTGTAACTTGTTCACAGTAGAAAAGGGTCTTTTCACAGACCACTGTCTGTACCCTTGAATTTTTAAAGTAGAATTTAAGTTCACACTTCTGTGTAATAGACCCCTGCGGTTCCAGGTATTTGAATAGCGACGAGCAAAACCTCAAACCATTGTTGTTTCCTCCACGAATGAATAATTCACGACAATGCTGTTTAGGAGGTACTGAAAGTTTGGAAAAGCGACACCTCTGTTTATTGACTTGTGGTTTTTTTTTAGCTTGACACTTTGTGCTAGGAAAAATGAATCCCGCGTATGCCGATATATGGAAATGTTGTTTAATTTTTTCCTTTTTGTTTCTGTTTTGTTTTGCTTTTTTTTATAATATAAATTCCTCTGTGCTGTAAACTATGATTTGAAGGAAGAAATTCCCACTTTTGTCCACAGTTTCTGGCGTTTTGAGTTAATTTTGTTTTCATTTCTTGATGCCTGTTTCAAGCAATATTTCTTTCTTTCTTAGAGTCACAAGCCATGATTTACATTTTTGGAAGTCCAGTAGGGCATAGCAACTGTATAACACTTATATAAAACAATAGGCTTTCACTGAGTGAACGTTTAACTGTGGATGTATGCGTGTATCTTTGTGCTTGTGTGTGTGTGTGTGTGTGTGTGTGTGTGTGTGTGTGTGTGTGAGTGTGTGTGTATGTGTGTATGTGTGTGTGAGAGTGAGTGAGTGTGTGTATGTGTGTGTGCGTGCGTTCGCGCTTGCGTACGTGTGTGTGTGTG
>NW_004798483.1:98829-107430 GCF_000002075.1 Aplysia californica | reverse complement strand
ACACATACACACACACACACACACACACACCAAACCTCAGTTCGCCTGACGATGTGTCCTTGGGAACGGCACTTTACTCGAATTTCTCACTAGACTTGGTCCTTTCGGAGATGGACGTTAAACTCGACGGGGGTCCCACCTCTTAAATAACCTAATAGTGTTGATAGGGGCGTTAAACCTCTACCATTTCACCATTTCACATAGACGTGCTCCTACCCACCCACCTGCGGCCCGTGTCCCCAGAAGCAGGTCTCGTTTCTTCCCTCTTCCACCCTGACCTCACCTGGACACAGTAAATCCAACACTGTGAGACATGGCTCGCGTTTCGACTGTGATTTCACTTAAGTTCGTTGCACTCATGTCCTGATTTTTAATAATTAGAGTTCTATTTGTACATCTCAGACCCAGGTTATGGGTGGTTGGTGGGTGCCTTGGTGTGGTTTGCTTCTTCTTCTCTGTCAAACATCTATCGTCCTTATCTCCCCTTCTTCTTTTTTATGTTTTTTATCCTCTTGTAACACCTCTAATCTTTTGGCGCTCATATGACCTTATGCAGTTTCGAACGCCGTAAAACCTCTACTAAAACTAAACTAAAAGAGTTTTATGGCACTTGCAACTTAATTAAGACATATTATACGTGCCGAAAATTAAAGTGTTTACTTGAGAGTAACAAAACACAAAAGGAGGAAGAGGGGGAGGAGGGGGAGGAGAGATAGGACGATGTATGTTTGATAGGAAAGAAGGCGCATGCAAACCACAACAGAGAAACCACCAACCAGCCAATTGTCCGGATTCTCAGATTTTATAATATAATAATGGCAGAAGAATTTCAGCCCTGTCTTGCTCTGAAATAAAGTCACATTTTATCGCTGTTGGACTCAAACTGCTTTAAAGAAACGGGAAATGAGATGCATGCTGCTGGTCAAGTCGTGCACGACTTATAGTGTCTCGTACATTTTGTAGAAGGAAACAAACCAACGTAATAACGTGAGTGGTTTGAGGGTGGCACTGGTTACGATAGGTTCTTCATCTATTATTTCCTTCTGTTGTTTCTTTCCGTCTGTCTTATCTTTACCATGCACTAAGTGGCCGTTATTATTTTGATGTGGGTTGTTGTTTTTTTAAACTGAATTAATCAAACAAACAGTCAGACAGCAAAATAACAGTCACTTTTTGTTGTGAAAAAGCAGGATTGATTGACAGAAATATCCGAAAGAGAAGTTTCCACCTGCTGTTTCACTGACTGGTGGGGGCGATCGATGGCTTGCGCTCAGATAATCTGATCCGATCGGAACACGCAGATCCGATCAGTCGTATAAGAATGCACCCCGCTTAAGAAGAAAATCTGAGTGGGCCTTTACGCATCGTAGATCTCGGCAATTTTTTCTTTCCCTGTGCCGTCCTGAACTTTCTCATCTCGCACTGGTCGCTGCGACGTCTGCTGAGCTAGGTTGGCCCATGCTGCGAGTGCCGAGTTACCGGGCGGACACTATCGCTAAGACTTTTCCGTGTCATGTGAGTTCATATTTCAGATGACCTGAGTGACCGTGTGTGGATTGGATGGAGCTGGAGAGATACGAGTTTTTTGTGTTGTGTAAAGTTTTATTAGAACGAGTTAGTTGTTTGGAAACACGTACACGGACCTTGGCTGGGTGGATATTGTTCAAATGTAATACCTGAACTTGTCTGGATGATAGAGATGTGATTTCGCAAGACGTTTCAAGGATTTGGAAATTTTGTGAGAGAGAAAAAAAGGAAGCTCACAGTCATATGGGATTGTTTCTAAGTAGGCTGTTCTGGCTTTCAAAGATACAACATTTCAATTTTTTACGAAACCTTGGGAAACAACTTGTCGCTGTGTCGTATGTTTGTAGATCACCTTCGTTAACCTCCGATTTGATGCTAAATTACGCCTTTTTCCAACTTCCCTTGAGGTAAGCTTTCCTTTCTTGAGACATAGTTATTTCGTTTTTCTCTAAAGTATGCAATGTGGGTGGTTGGTGGGTGCTCTAGTGTTGTTTACTCCTTCTTTCCTTTCAAACATAACGTGTCGTCCTATCTCTCCTCCTTTTGTGTTTTGTTACTCTCAAGTAACACTGACTTTTAATCTTCATCATTATGACCTAATTGTGTTGCATGTGTGGTTTACCCCTTCTTTCCTATCAAACAACTGTCGTCGTTATTTCCTCTCCTTCTTTTTGTGTATGTTATTCTTTTGTAACACGTAATCTATTCTTCAGCACTTATATGACCTTATTGTGTTGCAAGTGCCGTAAAACTCTTACTAAAACTAAAAAGGTAAGCAATGTCTAAAATGTTTTTTTTTCTTTTTTCTTTTTTCATTTTGAAAAAATAGGGGGCTGGGGTTCATCAGCTAGACAGAGAGGACGAGAAGAAGAAGAAGAAGAAGAAGAAGAAGAAGAAGAAGAAGAAGAAGAAGAAGGGGAAGAGGAAGAGGAAGAGGAAGAAGAGGAAAGAGAAGGGGGGAGATGGGCTGGGAGCATGGGGGGTGGGGATACAATACGAACAAAAACAACAGCATTAACAGCAACAACAACGACAACAACAACAACAATGAATCAATGATTTCTTGTGTGTTCACGCAAAGTGATACATCCCGACAAGTGTTCTCGGTAAGTCGTTGTTTTAATAAAAATTGAGAGGTAAACAAAGGAAATAGTCTAGTACCCTTCACTTAGTCTTGTCCCTTTTGAAGCTTGAAATTTCTTTGTGGACAAAATTGGAGACTCAAAGTCATTTTGTATTTTTTTCCGGTTCGGTTCTGTATTGATTTTGATGATTTATTTATTTATTATTTTTTGTAATTTATTTATTTATTTATTTATTTTTGTATTTATTTAATTTGTTTGTTTGTATGCTTGTTTGTTTGTTTGTCCATCCATTCATCCATTCCTTCTTTCATTCATTTATTTATTCATTTATTTATATATTGGGGAGTCAATGCAACTGTCCTAAAACAGTACGGGAGAATGAACTGTTGGAGGGGGGTATACTTTTTTACTGAGCCTAAGTTCATGACCTCTTCTGGTCTATTATAATGCATAGCATGTGTAATACAATACCTGAAGCTCACCTGTTGAATATGAAGATATGCTACGAATTCGTTTCTCCTGAAGTTGACCTCAGCCCCTCTGGCCGACGGGTCTGGTTCCGCTTGAGCTGTCCCAGGGCGCGTTCATCTTGCTTGGCAGTGAACTTGAACCTTCGCCAGACACGCGAACAAAGCGCGCCTGGATTTATCAACAGGTGCGACGGTTTTTGACCAACCTGTGGCTTTTCTGGAGAAGCGGCTCATCGCTCTTCTCTGTCGAAGACATAGATCGCAAGTCAGACTAAGGTTAACTCTTTGAGGCGGTATCTTCGACAATGCTAGCAGACGAGACGTTTTAGAGCATTTTCAGAAAGGAGAATTTCTCCGTCATTTATTCAAAAATTTCACTCTTGTTTCCTTTACTTTGAAGCTTAAAAAGATCCGCAACAACGCGCCTTTGTGAGCTAAGCAAATCTACGTTTTAGATTTGTTTATGGTGGTCGGAAATGTCCCGCCACATTGAATTTGATTTGCTGCTGGTCGGACTTATGTGTCCACTATGTCCTTGTAGAGTTAAAGTCTTTCTGACCTTCCTGGTATTCCTTATACAGTTGTCTGCCACGATTTTATAAAAATGTGGAAATGTATGAATTAATATCTAAGTTACGGGGGAAATCGTTATGGCTCGAACCAGGGGGAGACTTTTGAACAAAAAATTACTTTAAACTATGATAAGAGAGTACTACCACTAGACAGTTATAGAAACGAGAGCATACAACCAGAAATCAGTATGAAACAGAGGACGGGGAAGGCCCAGGTAAAGATGGATAGAGGGGGTCAGAGAAACGTTAGTCAAGAACTTTGAAGAACAACACAACCATGTAATATGCGCCGCGATACAACAAACAAGAGAAAGACATCGCAAGGTAAAAGAGGGCAAAAGGAGTACAGGAAAAATTGAATTATAATAAGAGCTTGTGGCATGTTTTCTTTTTAAATGTTGGTTTGTTGACGAATTACCTCAGCGTACATCCTTCTTGTCCATTCCTTTGTGAGCGGTCGCATCTTGTTTGTTTCAGTGATCAGTGGGCCAAGTTATTTAACCCTCTGATTGAGAAGCGCGCGCGTGAGGAAAAAAAAGGAGGGGGAGGGGGGCGTTGCACAACATTTTCTATATAAGAATATTATGTGCATTTGTATCACACGTATGTCATGAAAGCATTGCAGGTGGTTGGCGGGCGCTCTGGCGTGGTTTGCTTCTTCTTTCCTATCAAACATCTATCGTCCTTATCTCCCCTTCTTCTTTTTTATCTTTATTACTCTCTTGTAACACCTCTAATGTTCTGGCGCTCATAATATAACCTTATGCAGTTGCGAACGCCGTAAAACCTCTTATAGAACTAAAAGCATTGCGTCCGCTATTTGGCTCGGTCCCATCGGAGACGGAAGTTAAATTGATATCCTAATAGTGTTGACATGGGCGTTAAACCCATGTCTTCATTATTGATACATATTTTTCAACTTTTTTCCTTTATCTAAAACTTTAAAAAGCAGGGAGCAATGTACATAGGCCTCCTAAGAAATGTACGAATTCGTGTTTCTGATTTGCGCCCTCACGTGACCTTCTGCGAGCGCCGTAAAATGTTTACCAAATTAACTAGTTTCTGATTTGTGTAGAATATGATGGTTCAAATGTTGCACAACTTTGCCTTTAGTCTGGTGCTGATCGGCCGCAGTGTGTGTCCCCAACGTCGGTAAAAAGCTGTATAAGGACTTAAAATAGAACATTTTTCTTAGCAGCGTCTGAAAAAATAAATTTTCAGAAGACCGACCTGACATCAAACACCATCGTCCTCCTCGGCTCATTTTTCCCCTGTTGGTTTTGTCAATCCAACCTTTGTTGGCGCTTGACAATACACAATGCCAGCAGCCCGAGACGACGCAGTCTTAGTTCTTGAGCTCTCAGAGAGAGAGGGGGAGAGAGAGAAAGAGAAAGAGAGAGAGAAAGAGAAAGAGAAAGAGAGAGAGAGAGAGAGAGAGAGAGAGGGGGACGTAAACCTAGGCAGCCTACTGCTCACTGATAATTTAGAAGAGTTGTCATTGTGTGGCACTCCCTCGACTTGCACCTGCTGGTTCTGTCCATCTTTGCTTTGTCCCAGCCCTTTTGGTCTCACTCCCCGTTTCTTTCTTTCTTGTTTCATTCTTTATGACGTTTTCCCCTCTCTCTCTCTCTCTCTCTCTCTCTCTCTCTCTCTCTCTCTCTCTCTCTCTCTCTCTCTCTCTCTCTCTCTCTCTCTCTCTCTCTCTCTGTGTGTGTGTGTCTGTCTCTCTGTCTCTCTGTCTCTCTCTCACACACACACACACACACACACACAAACAAACACACACACACACACACACACACACACATACACACCATTTTACCCACCATACCCACATCACCCGTCCATATCCCCTCGGCTCTCCGTTTAAGAAAGACTTAGTTCGAAGGGTACCGTCTTTGTGCAAGAGAGTACATGGAGACATCGAGATCACCGTCGGAAGGGATCTCACAACTTTTCTAAAATAGACACAGTGTGTCGAGCCAAATTTGAAATAGAACTACTATTACTGAGATTAAAGTGTCTACCTGTATGCTTCCCGAGAAAGCGAAAGTGTTTCTTGGTCTGCAGGGGTAAAAACGGTTATTAAAGAGTATAGCGCATGCTGTAAAACATGGATAATTATATACCCTTTGTGAATGCCGATGTTTGTTTTTTGGCTCAGATCCTTTAATGTCGATTTAAAATTGTTGCTTAGAGGCACACAAAAATGTAAATTTTCAAGTTCCTTTTACTTTCAAGCACTGGATGTCACCAAACCTTGGCAGCCACTTTCTCGCCAATCTTACCTCGGAAACCAGGAAACCCCCACCTCCTTCAATTGCAAATCTCTCGATTTCTGTACGAGATAGATGTTGTTTTTTTTTCATCGAAAGCAAGACAAATGAACATGCTTTGTTAGGATACCAATAGATCTAATTCCAGAAAATGACGAGCGCCTCACTCGACCGCGTCGAGACACATTTTTTTTTCAGGAGAGAGAGAAAATTTTCATTCTTTCCAAAACTGTACCTACGTTATGAATTTGACCTTACGTTTTTAACATTTGGTATTTTACTTTCGACATAGTTCTCGATCACATGATGCGTGGTTGGAGGGTTCACTTGTTGGTCCTTACTCTTTTACATTCCCTCTGTCATTTTTATCTGTCTGTCTTCCTTTTCCTAGCACTAAATGACAATTATTTTGTCGATGTGGTTGGCTTTAGTCAAACAAATAAACGAAACTCGAAAGCATGCAACTGATACCACAGACTAGGAAACTGCAATTTAATGAAGAGTTCACAATTTTGGGCTCAGTACGTCCGACGATAAGCTGTTTCTGCGTGGGAAGCGCTGCAGGAAGACCATGTTAAGGGGGGCCATAATAATAAAATATGGTAAAAATAGCATCAGATAGTTGCGGACAACCTGTCGCCTCTGAACAGCAGGTCCTGAGCCCACCACAAAGAGCGTGTGCTGGTGGGGTGGTTGTCCTGAAATCCCTTCTGTCGGCGTCCTAGGGGTCTAGCATTATGCTTGTATTATACCCTGTGTGTCTGGATTGGGGGGGTGAGAGGCGCAGCAGGGACTCAACGATAACCAACATCGTATCATGCTGGGCTGTGGCGTCGATGACCATGGTTCGAATCCCAAATTATTGAGTATAAAGAAGTTGGGCGCTTATGAAGTTGACTTTGTCCTATCTGAGATGGACTTTGAGTCGGACCTCCAGTCTCATAAATAAACTGAGATCAGTATTGTGGCGTCGGTGGCCTAGTGGATAGGCTACCGGACTCGTAGTCGTGAGATTGCGGGTTCTGGGGTTCGAGCCGCGGGTCTGACGTTGAGTCCTTGAGAAACACACTTTACACGAATTTCCATCACTTCACCCAGGTGGGAATGGGTACTCGGCCATAGACAACGGCCATAGACCAGGCCATAGACTATAGACAGTATGTTAGTGTTTTAGCGCCTATAATTGGCTGCTTGCACGGTATCCTTCCCAGGAAGTTATGAGGTTGTTTCAGAATGCTCTCAGGTTTGCTGGAGTCATAGTATAGAGTGTGAAGCGCATAGAGCTTGCTATTGCGCGGGGACTTGCGCTATACAAATGCTTTCAGTTATTATGTTTTATTGAAATGGGGAGTTAAACCCATCTCAATTACCTTCCAAATGTTGTACTCGCATGCCATGTTGAATTCAATTCTTCAAGCTAAAAAAAATGGATATTCAGCGGAAATAGAAATTTCAGAAAGAAAACATTTGAAAAGATACCACATTAATGATACATCTTTTGGGAGGGGAGGAGGGGTGAAGATGAAACATTAAGCAGACCGGGCGAAAAGTTTGTTGAGATCAGTTCTGGTTTATTTTTAGCACTCCCTGTCTGTCTCTCTCTCTCTCTCTCTCTCTCTCTCTCTCTCTCTCTCTCTCTCCCCCCCTCTCTTTCCCTGAAAAATGACGCCATCTGACTAGTACCGAAACCGGACTGAAGTCGTGCATTTACGCTTTGCAAGAATGTTATTCTAGAATGCAAGAACGGTGGCCACTACATGGCGCTGACCCTGGGAGAGAGAGGGGGGGTGGGGGGATAAAGAAATAAAAAAGAAGAAAGAAGGACGGAACGAGAGATATAGAGTGAAAAATAGAGAGAGGGGGAGAAACAGACAGACAGACAGACACACAGACAGACACACAGACACACAGATAGACAGACACACAGACAGACAGACAGACAGACAGACAGGCAGACAGACAGACAGACAGACAGACAGACAGACAGACAGACAGACAGACAGACAGACAGACAGACAATTCAGAACAACGTGGTCAAAGTTTTATGCTTCTCTTCCCCTGCACATTAAGTCTACCTAACTCAACCCCTTCCTTTTCAGGGGAAAAATAAATTAGTCAGACAATCCCTCACTGAAAACCGGAACGAAACATACAATCAAACCAGCCACACACTTCAGGTACATAACAATCATTTAATCGCCACGGACAGACGACAAACGGGAACTCCCGAAGCTAATCCGAGGATCGCTACCCACCTAAGCCGTGCACAGTTTCGTATGACTTGAATATCGCTCGTCTCAGGGTACACGCGCCATAAAGCATAATCCTTCCTTGTACACAGCCAATGACCGCTACAGACCGAAAGATATAACTGGTCACCCGGTCACAAAAGCACAAAGGAGCGGGGCACCTTGAGAAATGTGTCCAAGCCGTTGGAATGGTTCTTGGTACTACCGATAGATTTAGAGAGTTGCAAGGCTGCCTTGGTACCAGTGTTTGTCTCTCTGTCTCTCTGTCTCTGTCTCTGTCTCTGTCTCTCTCTCTGTCTCTCTCTCTGTCTCTCTCTCTCTCTCTCTCTCTCTCTCTCTCTCTCTCTCTTTTACGCTCTCTTTATTTCTCTCTCTATCGCTTTCTGTCCCTCTCTCCATCCTCCCTCTCCCTCTCCCCCCTC
>NW_004798483.1:93582-98158 GCF_000002075.1 Aplysia californica | reverse complement strand
TTTCTGCAGCCTCTGTATACCTGACTCCTTAGCTCCTAATTCTTACTGCTATCTTTCAGTCAAACCCCCTGATCTTCTGGTAGGAAAGATCTAAGCCTAGCCTTCTCGGACAAAGGCGAAAAATCTCGGAGGAGTTGCGCACGTTAAAGTTGCCTTGGTGGTCTAACATCGATAAGAGTAGGCTTAGGCCGCTACCGGGGCAAAATTCAAAATTTTCTACCAACTGAAAAGTTTTTACTGTCCGGCGCGCTCACATTATGACTTTATGCATTTACGAGCGCCGTAAAACACTTACCAAAAACAAAACATGCAACAACAAAAACCAAAAAAACAGGAAAGTTCGGAAACTATAATACGAGTCTACGTCTCCACCCATTGTAATCAATTTTGAAGCCCATTTCATTTTCTCCTCAGCTGTAGATCAAGTTGGATATTCAATATAATTTATTATTATTATTATTATTATTATTATTATTATTATTATTATTATTATTCATTATTCATTCACAGCCGTAAAACCCTCTAATATTAAAAAAATTACAGCCAAACTAGCGTCTGTGGTGGTTTTTTGTTGCTTGGGTTTTTTTTGGGATAGGGGGGTTGGGGGTTGTTTTGGAGTGTTTGGTTTGCTTTTCATAGTTTTGTTTTTTAAATAATGTAAGTGTTTTTACGCTCCCATCGACACAATTAGATGATTTATTAGAAAACGGGCTTGAACCCTTACTGTCAAGCCCGGCCAAACCGAGCTAAGAGTAATACAAGGTCCAAACAGAAAGACCGGGATACTCAATAAAAATTCTCCCCACATAGAACCGAACTCGGGACTTCTGCGTGCGACAGTGAAGCACTTAACCGCTACTCCGCAGATTCTCGCAAAATAAATTAGTTCGATATCCGAGAGAAGAAACTCCTTAATAAATAAGGTTTCTGCTTGGATGTGTCTTTGTTGTCATTGCCATTGTCATAATATTGATCTATCCGAGGGTTCATTGGACAGCCAGAGTCGAAGGATAAGATAAGATAAGACAAGACAAGACAAGACAAGACAAGACAAGACAAGACAAGACAAGACAAGACAAGACTTTATTTTCCTAGAGGAGTTAACCTCTTGATTATGTTAAACGTGGCGATGGGGTGGGGAAGACGTAATTGTTAAAAACAACAAACTTCAAAAAATACATTTAATTTTCGTATACAAAGTCATAATTTTATCTTTATTCTTTCTGCAGTTGGAAAACGCTATAGACTCTTGGGATTCTGATTCGAGTCGGATAGGTAAGTCAAACACTCAGAATGTTTCTTTTTGTTACTGTTGCTGTTTTCGTGTTTTGTTTTGTTTTTTTTGTTTTATAAAGATCGAGAGATTGTGTAACTCAAATACACAATTATTTATTAGTTTCGAAAGTGACGCACCTGGTGTTGTAATTTAAGTGAAGAAGAAATAAGAAAGAACGAAAGAGAGCAGGAATGAGACACAAAAAGGAATATCAGACACACACACTCACTCACTCACCCCCCCCCCCACACACACACATACACACTCACACACAAACACATACACACTCACACACACACACACACACACACACACAAACACACACACACACACACACACAAACACACACACATACATACATACATACACACATACATACATACACACATACATACATACATACATCTGATTATTTTTATTCGTGTTTGGTATTCTTCCATCAGAGTGTTTTCCCGTTGATCTGGCACAGAGGAGTTATGTACGAGTTATCTCTTATTACTTTCAAACGTGGTGTGGAGAGAAGGGCAAGAACGAAGGTGGTATGAAAAGGGGGTGGCCGGAAGGGGAGGGGGGGGGGGGCTCTTTACAAATGACAATTCGTTTTCTCTTCATTTTCATCCGTCCTATAGAATCGAGATCAGCTCGCAATGTCTTCTGACACAGTTCCATCCGAAACGTTAGCGTTTATAATTAAAGGCTTCGTCCTCTCCACCTGGGGTGAAGTGTCCTGAATTGCAAAAGGCTTTTGGAACGGGTGGTGTGTGTAATTTCGAAAATGCTCGGGGTCGTACCTCTGCTTTTCAAATTTACTGCAATGAACTTTTTGGAGTCTTTTGTGCAACTATTTGTAGATTGGAATAATAACATATTATATGAAGCTTCGAGTATTTCGTATTTAGGTCAACCAAAAATAGCGTGACAGTACAACTTTAGAGTTCTATCTCCCTTATAAATTATTTGTTATAGGTAAGCCCCAGTAGTTCTTATGTTTCGGTATGTAGGGCAATTTGCTTTGAATGCAAGGCTTACAAGAATCTGTCAGTATTGCAGTAGATGTTTGGGTGTTTATTTGTGTTAAATAGATTGTGTTCTGGACATCGACTGTTCAATAAATGCTTAGCAAAGCAGTCACAATTAGCAATCACCTTTATCTTTAACGGGCCAAGAAAGAAATAGCATTGCCGACATGTGGGAAAACAAACAAACAGGCTGATAAGCAGCAGAAAAATTGCAAGCAAATAAGGAAGAGACAGGAAAACAGCCAAACTCACAGCTGGACTGAAACGATTAGACGGGTAGGCTGACAGTCAGACAAATAAAAATTCGAGTAACTGACATACGATAACAGTTGTACTGGCATAGCACGCGATAGATAGATAGATAGATAGATAGATAGATAGATAGATAGATAGATAGATAGATCAGCATCATACATGATAGACTGTATACATTATTATTTTTGTTGTTGTTATATTCTCGTGGAAGATTGAGCGAAACGAAAGGGCCGCAGCCCAGAAAGTGGTCTAATCTTCTGATTGTTCTTCCTATTATGACCGACTCACGTATATGGTGTAAGGGTTACGCTTTCCACAGGTTTTGTAAGCGAAACATATGAGCTCCATTCCCTCGTGGGGAACTCTTATTTCAGCGGGTGTCTTTTGCTTTCTGATGGGATGCCCGGGTTGTTTTCTGACAAGCACTGTAGAAGCAGCCCGCATGTCCAAAGTGATAATTTTGATTTTGTCGAAAAGACGCTAAAATCTCTTAAAATAATTTGATCTTGTTATGATAGGACGGACTTCAATATGCCTTCTTCATTTCGAAATGAAAATGCCTGGAACAATACCTGGAATAATAAGCATGTTTGAATAATAGTGTTACATTTTTCAGGTAACCTTTTCTCCAACACATTCTGGAGCTACTACGAGGACTACTATCAGGGATATTGTCGAGCCAAAAGGTAAGTAGATGCACCGTTAACTTAATTAGTATCGTGCTTGACTGTCATCGGAGACAAAGAAAGGTAAATTACCTTGTAATGATTGTAGGTGTCATTCCATTCCCGCATCTGTGGTGTAGCGGTTAGGTGCTCTGCCGTCGCACGGAGACGACCCGAGTTCGATTCCTGTACGGTGAAAACTTTTATCGAGTATCTGTCTCCTTCTGCTGTGTCGGATAGCTAAGGTCGAAGCCTGCTGCCTAAATTATCTAAACTGTTGGTTTTTTTAAGTTTTGGTAGAGTTTTTACGGTACTCGCAACTGCATAAGGTCATATGAGCGCCAAGGGGTGGATGTCAACAGAGAAATCCATACAGGGAATCAGACTTACTGAACTCTGCTCACCTCTCTAGCTTCAACAGCACAAAGTGTGCTTCGACTATCAAGGCATCCCGGAAAAAGCGGCCAAAAGAGTGTGTCAAACATACAAAAGAAGTAGAGGAAAAATGACTTTAGTAAGGATTAGGAAAGAAAAAGCTGCAGGTCCTAATTGCAGTTCAGGCACCATTATGAGCATGACATTGGTTAATCAGCCCCTTTACAACTCTACTGAGCATAAGAACATGTAAATGACCCCATTTGGGAATGGCCTACAGACACGTCAGTCCAAATTGTGTTGATGGGAGCGAAAATACACCTACATTTTTTTAAAACCTTTCCATACCAAAACGTGGGTTTGTGCGGATGAATCAAGGTCTGTACCCGATTCAGTCTTAAATAATAGCAGCTGCTTAGCGATACCAAATTGAAAGATATAGATTTTCAAACCAAAGACCGATGAATTTTATAGAAACTGAATTTAACATTCTAATAAAGTTGTAGATGACACTGCACACAAAGCTGCGCCTGTGGTGTAGCGCAAAGGTCTTTGCAGTTGCGTGCTGGAGTTCTCGATTCCTGTGTGGGGAGAATTTTTGTCGAATAAAATCTCGGTTTTCCTATTTTACCTTAATTTTTCTTTTGGTGAGTGTTTTACGGCGCCCACAAAATGTCATATGAGAGCATGGGACACGATAAAAAATTTCTTTTTGGTAGAAATTTTGAATTTTGTTAGGGTGGCAGTCGAAGCCTAATCTTATCATTTTTAGGACCACCAAGGGATCTTTAACGTGCGCAACTTGTACGGGACCTCCGAGATATTTCGCCCTTATCCGAGAAGGCCAAATGTTAGATTTTACCAACCATAAGATCCGGAGTGTGGTTGAAAGACGGCAGTAAGAAGGAGCCATGGAGTAGCAGTAGAAAGGCTGCAGAAAGAGTTAGGAGCTCAGAGGAGCGGGCAAAAAAAGAGGGGGGGGGGCA
>NW_004798483.1:88263-90251 GCF_000002075.1 Aplysia californica | reverse complement strand
AGAGAGAGAGAGAGAGGAGGGGGGAGATTAGATTAATTAAAGTTAGGGCGGGGGGAGGACACTACTGTAGTTACTGGTTGAAAGAAGTTGAAAGGAAGATGTGTGTCCATTATGTTTAGAATCTTAAACAGAGAGACAGACAAACAGACAGACGGACGGACAGACTTCTTCAGTTATGTTTGGATCAGTCTTGGCGGTAATCTATGCGACAACGAAGTAATAGTACGCTTAAAACTGTCTTTTTTTTAGAAAGTCCTGCGTAACTGAAAGCGTCCAATAATATTGGGTTCTCAAACTTCAACGTGTCTAGTGGAAAAACAAAGAGATGGTCCAACAAAGATAAAATTTCAAAGGTGTGTGTCCTTTCCTTTCAACTTCGTTTAGGTCCCTAAGTCCCTAACCCCAAAAGTTTCACTGTTTTACCTACTCCTATTTACTCTCCGGTAGCGCGTTGAGTTAATATTGACACCGTACAAGTTACCCCTGGTGGTGTTGGGTTCGGACATCGCATTACGCCGCAACGATTGCTTTGTTGGCTTTTCATTGCTAACACAGGAAGGAAACTAGACCAACCGGTTTGTTTTTTTGGTTTTTTTGGGTTTTTTTTGGTTTTACATCTTTCATTCATGTTTCTACTATGAGAAAATCTCTAGCCATTCCACCCTTGTGTAGGCTAACCTTCCGTAATCATCACCGGTCTGCTCTCATAATGTAAGTGTCTCAGGTTATAAAAGAGTCTCCTGAATGTCTTTTGTCAATGTTTACCTTAAGTTCTTTTGAATTTGTCCTTGTCGCTCTTTCAACGAGTGTCTCCGATGATGAGTGTTTTACATAATGTTATTATAGTCTGATGAAGGGGTGTTGTAAAGGGTTATTCTCTTTATTCTCTTATTTAATGTTTAGAGCAGAATGTAACTATCAAAAATGTGATACAGTTAAAGTAATATTCAGTGTCACGTCTTCTTATATGCTCTTTCCGAAATGGGGATCAGGAAGCCCTAAATCTGTGAGTGTGTGTTTGTGTGTGTGTGTGTGTGTGTGTGTGTGTGTGTGTGTGTGTGTGTGTGTGTGATATAGGCTCTTCTCTGGTTCACACAAAAGACGTGCGTCCGATTCCCTTATGGGGTTGTTTATTTCATCAAAGTTCTCCGTCTTCCCTTTAGGATGTTGTCTGGGTTGTCACTGGCAGGGTAGGTTAGAGAAGCAACCACCTCCTAATTGATCCAGAGTCTGCCAGTAGAGGTGCGCAGTGGGTGGTTGACGGGTGCTCTGGTGTGATTTGCTTCTTCTTTCCTATCAAACGTCTTTCGTCTTTATCTCCCCTCCTTCTTTTGTGTGTTTGTTACTCTCTTGTAACACTTCTAATCTTCGGCACTTATATGACCTTATTGTGTTGCAAGTGCAGTAAAACACTTACTAAAACTAAAGGACGTGCACACATTTAGATTTAGTCTAAGCTGTTCTAACCACCACTTGTCGAAGACAATCATCTGTACAAACGATCACTTCCCACTCCCTCCCTCCCCCTCCCCCTCCCCCTATTCCCCGACGTTTTTCCATCATAATATTATAGTTACACTTAAAAAGAGAATCACCTATCCAAGATGGCAATTTCTGTCCTCAGCAATAGGCTGGTTGTCTTGTGAAGGTTCGATGTGTTTTCAAGACTGGGTGGGGATGCAGTTCTGCTCAGAGAACAAGTTTGAGATTTGTTCGTTAAACGGGATCAGATTCTAACATCTGCGAATCTCTCTGAACATGTAGCACATTTATTAGTGACAGGGTAGGATTGCATTTTTTTTTACCTGAGCCTCTAGTTGCCATAGTTATAGGGCAAATATCGGTCAAAGGTCAACTTGAAAATCTCCAAAGTTAGTAACTTAGATTATTAACTGAAACCAGTCGCTACCTCATTTATTCTCTTGTTTGTTCTAGTATTGAACATCTAGCTCTCAGACGGAAATACTATAATATAATACATATCATTT
>NW_004798483.1:81080-84526 GCF_000002075.1 Aplysia californica | reverse complement strand
TGTGTGTGTGTCTGTGTGTGTCTGTGTGTGCGTGTCTGTGCGTGTGTCTGTGTGTGTGTTTGTGTGTGTGTGTTTGTGTGTGTTTTTAGGGAGGGGGCGGTCAGTCTCTTGACTTTCCTTTTTATCGCCCTTATCTGTTCCTACTGGTGAAATATGGCCGTTTTTGTATAAACCAACGGCGTTGTTCAGTGTATTTATACCATCTTCGTCTTGCACCCACAGTCGGTGGTGTAATGGTAAAGCCGTTTGCAATAACACGCAGAAGACGTGACTTTGATAACCGTGTTGGAAAGTGACTTTTTTCAAGTATCTCGCCGTCTCTCTGTTGGAATTCCTCGAGCTGGCCCTTGTATACTGGGTAAAAATGCCCCACATCCTAAATGATGTAAATTGCGTCAGCGAAGTCGTAAACATTTACTTTCATTTTCACATCGGTTTTCTAATTCTTTGGAAGAAAAGAATGTATATAGTTTCTATTTCTTGTGCAACTTACAAGATTTTTCAGCTTTTTAGTTCTTTCAGACTCTTGATATTGTTCCTGCTAGTGTCATTACTTAGTTGTTGAAGGTGTTACTGTGTTCTTTTTGATGGTTTACGAGTTTTTGGAATATTAGTTGAAGTCAAACACGGAGACGAATACTGTTGTCAAGTTACATAAAAGAAGGCATAATATTATGTTCTGCAAAGTTATTTAGGAAATTGCTATGACAACTTCCGATCAACTAACATTGTTAATCCTTCATACCATATATCGGCTCCAGTTACCCTCCTCCAACTTCGGGGGAATAATATTTCGAGAAAACATCATAGTCCTGCCACCGACTCTGACACGAACTGAGAGAGGGCGTTCTACGTTTCTATTTTTGTCACGTATGACAAACTAGGTGGGCGTGTGTATTGTTTACGTTCAAGTGTAGTCCGATCAAACAGGTAAGGCCTTAACCTGTACACGACATTGGCCCCCCTTGCAAGATTGACCCTCGCTTCGATTCGAGTTATTGGCCCTGAATGGCTAGGGGCGAGGCGATCTGTGATAGTATGAAGTGTCTAGTGTTTGCGTGGGTACTCCTGCTTGACTTGTGTGAAAACACAGGAGCATGCCAGAGGAGAGGGGTTCAAAGATTAGACCTGTCGAATCTTTTGGGGTCAAGATACCGGTAGATAACATGATCTAACTTGGTCAAAGTTTGCGTTAATTTAAGTATGGTTTGGTGGCGCGGTAAGGGTTTGGTTTTGTTCACCTTGAGAAAAACTGTTAGGTCATTTCAGAGGCCGGGGATAAGAAGTTTTCAAGTATGTCTGCGACAGGACTGTGCAGAATTGGTGGCGAGCCTCCAAAATTCTCCCAAGAACCAAGACGTTCACAAATCTTCAGTTCAAGAGCTCCCTGTTAAATGAAAAGATTTGAACCAGTGTCAACTGGGTCAAAATACAGCATGATACGAACTGAATTATTACAAATTTTATGGAAAAACTTACAGCAGTACAAACTGAAACTACAGCTATGTGCTCCCAACTTGATTGTTTTGCATTATGCTGCTGTCATTGCTGCTACTGTTGCTGCTCCCGTTGCTGTTGCTGCTGATGCTGATGCTGCTGCTGCTGCTGCTGCTGCTGCTGCTGCTGCTGCTGATGATGATGATGATGATGATGATGATGATGATGATGATGATGATGATGATGATGATGATGAAGATGATGTTGCCTCTTTTGGTGGTGGTGGTGGTGATGATGGTTGTTGGTGGTAATGATGTTGATAATGGTGTTCTTGGTGGCGATGCTACTGGTGTCTGTGATGTAACGGTTAAGCACTTTGCAGTCGCGTGCAGAAGACCTGAGTTCGATTCCCTCAAGGTGATAATTTTTATCGAGTAGCTCGGTCTTTCTTCTGGGACATTGTCTCCCTCTCAGACTAGGCTGGCTCTGATAGACAGAAGAGAAGCCCACTTCCACAATTATCTAAATTGTGTCGATTTGAAAGTAACACACTTACATTTAGTTAGAAGAAATAAAAGGGGATTTTGCAGCAGGTGGTGATGATACTGCAACCGTTACACGCGATGATGCTGACGATATTGCTTGTGATAATGTTGCCGTTGAAGGCAATGATGCTCATCCTTCTTCAGTTGCTCCCGCCAGTCTGAGTATAATAATTAGTTAATGCTGTTATCTCTACATATTCATGGGCGCTTCAATGCCACAAACTATAAATCAAAACAAAAGTTGGATATTGAAAGAAATAAACTTCGGCACTTATAGGACATTATTGTGTTGCAAGTGGCGTAAAACTCTTACCAAAACTTTTTTGAAAAATAAATGGAACGTGGTTGTGACATTTAAGCTTGTGAACACGAGGCAGGAGACGGTGAGCACTATGATTAAAAAATACTGTTTCTCGGTCTGATTTAGTGTAATGTAGAAACGGAAAGGTTCCGTGCCACATTCTGGGTTTTCTTCTCAAAGTTGTTCCTAATTCAAAAGTGTAATTACAACAACTCAAGTTGTCCAACTGAATATCCATACACGTAATCCATAGTCCATAAAACTATGATCTTTAGTTTGTGTTGAGTTAACCAAAGTGTTGCTTGCCGCTCACCACTTCCACCCTTCCACTCTCCGTCTGTATGCATGAACACGCACACACATACGCTTACACAATCACACACACACACACACACACACACAAACACGCACACGCACGCGCACGCACTCTCACACACAACCCCACACACAACCACACACATACACGCACACACGCACGCACTCACAGACAATCACACACGATACCACACACACGCGCACACACACACACACACACACACACACACACACACACACACACATACACACTCACACAAACACATTCACACGCCCCCCGCCCCTCCCCTGGCACCCCAAGATTTTTTAACCGTCAGTTGAACTCCTAGGGCAAAGAGGGGAAACAGGATCAACAAAAGATACACCTTTCGATCCAGTGTTTATGTACGAAGTTATGAAAGAAAATCTTTAGGAAGCGGCCGCATCTCCCGGAGGGTACCTATTCAGATGTACACCGGAATACTGCAATGGCCTTAGCTCTGTAACGCCGGGATTTCACTTGACCGATTTCAGGAAGCGGCGAGATTCCTATAGGTTTATTGTCACATAGCTCAGCACGAGGCCCTATAGAGAGGAGACCGATGTCTCTCTGTCCTGTCTGAGGCGTCGTTGGGATACATTATAATACGTACAGCAGACTCGGCTACAGAAGTGGGAATGGGATAGATGAGGAGAGGGTAACGAAATTTGAGTGACTTTGTTTTCTTCGAGTGGCTACTATTCTCTATTTGGCTTAGTGACCGCGATAGTTGGATTTTAAGACTAATGTAGGTGGTGTTATGGTGAACAAAAGCTGTGATTTCGATTCCCGAGGGCGGAAGTCTGTTGTTGGGTTTTGTCTTTTTTTT
>NW_004798483.1:76654-78444 GCF_000002075.1 Aplysia californica | reverse complement strand
AGAGAGAGAGAGAGAGAGAGAGAGAGAGAGAGAGAATGAGAGAGATAAGGGGGAGAGTATGGAAGGCAGATAGACAGATAAACAGGCGGACAATCAGCCTAGCCAAGCAGACAATAGCCAGGCAGTCGAACACTCGAGCAAAAAGAGATCCAGACAGACACACGGACAGACACGTAGACAACAGGAGACACAAGCAACAGAAAGGAAATAAGACATAAAAAGTCAAAGATTGTCTCGTCTCTGTATGTTTTGTATGTGTGTGCAAAAATGTATGTTACTGTGCACGTGGGTGGGCGCGTGTGTAGGTTTTGTGCGCGTGTGTGCACATGGTTATGTGATAGCATAATATGTACTGTACTGTATGTAAGTAGGCACAGGCATGCTGGTATATAAGATATTATATATGTGTGTGTGCATTTGTGTGTGTGTTTGTGTGTGTGTGTGTGTGTGTGTGTGTGTGTGTGTGCGCGCGCGCGCGCACGTGCATGCATGCGTGTGTATGTGTGTGTATGTGTGTGTGTGTGCGCGCGCGCACGTGCATGCATGCGTGTGCATGTGTGTGTATGTGTGTGAGTCTGGCCTATAGTTATATATCATATGCGTTTTTATGCAAGCACGTGTCTGTGTACGTGTTTGTATTACACTGAGCCAACGCTAAGGAGTGTGGCCCTATTTGAAAAAAAAAACGCTAGCACTACCAAAGTACATTCATGATGTTTTATATAACCCCAACTGTTGAGAACTATAAACCACCTGGTGATGCAGATAAAACAGGCTGGTAGGACAGTAAAACAATATTGTGTTATCTACACTGGCCTGCTTTACTCTGCTGCAATTGCTGAGGGTTTATATTTGGCGTATTATATTTTTCATTTTTGTTCTTCTTTGAACCACTTTAGTGAGAAGATAGACAGACAGGCGGATGGACGGGCGGACGGACGGACAGGCGAACGGACAGCAGAATAAACTGTAGATATTTAGACAACTGTTTCGGTCAAGCAAACACACAACCTAACTCAACTAACTGACTGATACAGACTGTAAGACAGAGACACAGAAACACGGACACAGGACACCCACACACACCCACACCCACACTCACACCCACACCCACACACACACACACACACACACACACACACACACACACAAAGCGGGGTCTGTTCACCTGGCCGGAGGGACAGAGAACTTATTAAAATTTACATTTACCTTCTCTGCACTGATGAGTTGCATGCTGATGCAGACAGTACAGTCGAAATTATCTGAGACGGCTATCCATTGTGGAGGAGGAACGCGGCTGTCTTAAAAGGGTGGTTGTCTTACACGGTGTCTCTATTGTGATGTTTAAAAAACGCAGGGGGAGGGGGGTGCAAATGTGTTGTTTGCACAGGTGATTATCTTATACAGTTGGCATTTAGAGCGGACACGACTGCATCATAATCATGTCTGTATGCTTACTTTGTAAACTACTGATTACATACTGAAGACAACTCCCCCCCCCAAAAAAGAACCCATTTCCCCCCCCCCCCCCTGCCAACCTGTATGACCTGACGTTAGATGTCATGCCCTTCAATATTAATAACAATAGGGCACAACCGTATACAGCAACCTTTTCGAAGACACTCAAGTCAAGATCGATTCGGCCGATCCGTAAACAAGCGATTGAGCTCATCAATAATTTTGTTCTCTTCCCTTTGTGCTTTTGCACGCGCCGCGTTGGTGAAGAGACGGTCCTCCGCCCCTCCCTCCCTCTCTCGCTCTCTCTCTAACTCTCTCTCTCTCTCTCTCTC
>NW_004798483.1:70886-76405 GCF_000002075.1 Aplysia californica | reverse complement strand
TCTCTCTCTCTTTCTCTCTCTCTCTCTCTCTCTCTCTCTCTCTCACACACACACACACACACACACACACATATACACAATAACAGTAAGATAACTCTGGACTCTTTTGCTGCCTTGGGTAACTCAAAGAGTTTAATGAAAATCTGTGAACCACAGTTTTATATAACAAACAAAAAAATAAACATGGCATTGAAATTTTAACAAAGCAAGCAAAACACAAACCATTTTGAATCCAAAGATAAGATCTGTGTTCTTTCTCATCATTCCTTAAAGTAAAAAAAAAAAAAAGAACAAACTAAATCTCTTTGTGTGTCTCTCTAACTCAGTGACTCTCTCTCTCTCTCTCTCTCTCTCTCTCTCTCTCTCTCTCTCTGTATATATATAGCTGTACCTACAAGAAAATACACAATGTAGATAGCTAGCAGGAAGACAATCACATTCAACCATATCTTATCCTATTGCCCAATCACTCTACATGTATTATTTCTGTTTCCACCTGTGGCTGGAAGGTGGAGCAGACAAATAGTGTTGATGAAATGCGTATTGATTTTGTAAGTAATAATATGAATATGTAAGTCTAATCCTGCGTGTAAAAATTGACTGAACAGTCAGATGTGAGGAAGTGAGAGGAATCTGCTATACTTGATGAAAACATTAAATCATCCTTTATTTAGTTCGGGTCGATGACGTTGTCATTTGGCGAGGGTTTTTTATAGTTTAAGTAAGTGTTTTACGGCATTTGCAACACAATGAGGTCATTTTGGCGCGTTTAGAGAAATTTGCACTTTTCCCTGACAGGCTGGCTTCTTTTGTTTCACAAGTTCGTTATTACGGTATGGGTGGTTGGCGGGTGCTCTGGTGTGGTTTGCTTCTTCTTTCCTAAAAAAAAATCTATCATCTCTCTCTACCCTTCTTCTCTCTAGTAGCACCTCTAATCTTCGGCACTTATATGACAGTATTGTGCTGCATGTGCCGTAAAAATCTTACTAAATCTAAAAACTCTACGTTATTACGGTGAATGCTGCAAATCTGCTTTCTATTTATCTTTCTCTCTTTTCTCTGTTTCTCTCTCTTTCTCGAGGTCCGCTTCCTTAATGATTTGTGTTGATGAGAAAGGAGAAACTACAAATTATAAGCATTCTCTTTGCCATCAAGATAGAAACAGACTGGCTTTTGAATGGTATAAATGACGTCTATTCCAACGAGAATGATTTTTGGTCGTGGTATTCTTTCTTTCTAGCTGACATCCCATTTGTTTTTTTCTGTTCACGCGTAAATAATAGAAACAACATGGGACAGCGCTCATCTATCGCCCAGTGTTGATTTCGGAAATCGGTGACATGACCCCATAATATACATGTACTTCAGCTGCGTCTGTGATGAAGCGGTTAGGCTCTACGTCGCCCGTTTGATGGAGTATTTCAGTCTGATTGCTGGGAGGTTGTATCAGGCAAGGTCGAAACATCCCCATCCCCCCGACCCCCCCCCCCTACCCAAAATGGGACGTCGTTGACATAGTGGTTAGGTAATCAGACCCGTAATCGTGAGGTTGTGGGTTCGGGGGTTCGAACCTCAGCTCGGTCCGAATGTTGTGTCCTTGAGAAAGACACATTACACGAATTTCCCGTTTGGCTCTGTCTTTTCGTCGAAAGACGTTAAACTCGGTCACGCCTCTTAAATAACCTAATAACGTTGATTGGGGCGTTAAACCTATACCACCCCCCCCCCCAAATAAAAGAAGAAAATACCTAAATTGTGTCCACCAAGGCATGAAGCAGTTAACAATTACGGGCGCAGGCCTAACAATGAATTACCTTCTATGCCAAGCATATACCGTGGAGTAGGAGAGATCCCGAAATGCAGAAGTTCAAACCTGAGATCCACACTAACCCATGAGAAGGTTTCCTTTTGTTTGTGTGCATGTGTATGTGTGTGTGTGTGCATGTGTGTGTGTGTGTGTGTGTGGAGAGAGAGAGAGGGTGAGTAATGTTATCATGCTGGATCGCCACAAACTATAACTCATCAACTACTAACTATATTCTTATGCTAGTCTAGTATTGCTATTCAAAACCGAAGGTTGTAAATGTTATACGCCCTTTTTTTACACAATCTCTCTTTTAGGAATTGGCTTGCTTTCATTCTGAAAGTCAGGGACAAACTAGGCTGAACTGAGAAGCAACCCCCCCCCCCTTCCCCTGAAAGGTGTTAATACTCTAATTAGAACAAACTCCGAAACTAGGGAATCGAACTCGGATCTTTTGTGTGCTATGAAAAGTGTCTTACCACTACATTATGGGTCCTGTTATCTAATAGTTTCCTTAAAACGTCGATAAATGATCGCATATTATTCGCTTAGCATATTTCTGAAAAGATGCACGGGGTGTGGTTTGACAGTAAGGTCATGTTAGAATCCAGTTCGACTTATAGTTTGTAACCAACTTGAAAACATGGTGTTTGAGAAACACCCCTTGCTTATACCATATGTTTCACTTTGAAGTGAACTTTTGAGGCCTTGTGTGTGTACAGGGATGTATGGGTGTATGTAAATAATTGGTTTCATTGTTGTTGTCACAATACACAGAGAGAAGGAGGGGTGAAGGGGGAGAGAGAGGGAGGTATAGACAGACTGATAGTGAGACAGACAAACAGACCTACAGACAGAGAGACAAACAGACAGACAGACAGACAGACAGACAAAATGTTCGGGGGGAGGGGTGAATGGAGGTATTCCATAAAACTTCTGTCAACGTCACTTACATTTTGATTTATCTCAGAAGATAACCGTTTCAGAGAGGGGGAAACTCGACGAAGAAATTATCTCCTAGACACCAATCATTCGCTCTTTGCTTGCCTTGTTGGAGATAGACGTGGGAATTTGACCGACCGACTGAAAACGTGTCCCTCACAATGCCACTCATCTTATCCAAAGTTTGCCTAACTCATGTGTCAGTAGGTCACGGGGTCTTGTCGCCGGGTATCTCTATTATCATAAACCTGAAGCAGTTTCGACATTCCTCGAGTGAGTCACGTAGACAGTTTAGTGAAAGTCTTTCACGTCTCAGCCCATGAGTACACAACGTCTAATGAAGAAGTGGCTGCTTGTGGGGTGTGTTCACAAGCAACAAGAACTGATCTTACGAGTACTTTATTATTCCCTTGCGAATATAGTTGAAGGGTTTTGCGATCAGACGCAGACGCTTGTCTTCCAACGTCTTCAGACTTCCAAGGATCCACTTTCTTGTGTGCGGAAGCTTTCTCAAACTGGTTCTTTTTAACACTATCGGTTTCCACGTTTACGGTTGGGTTTTGTATGTTGAAAATGGTATTATGGCGAAGTGGTTGTCTTAGAAACGTAGCGTCCTGTCTCCGTCAACCTGAAGCCGTTTTGACATTCCAACCGTAAGTCACGTATACTATACTTTTAATGTAAATCTCTTTGGCATCTCAGTCCATGATTATACAAAGTCTAATGGAGAAGTGGCTGCCTCTGGAATGTGTTCTCAAGCAACGAGAACTGATCTTACCGTATTATTCCCGTGCGAATATGCATGTACTTGCTCCCGAAAGCTTGCTCGAATTTGGTCATTTTCTATGCTATTGCTTTCCTCCATGTAAGGCTGTTTTTTGTAGGGGGTTTTTAAAGTGGTGTTATGAGAAGGTGGTCTTATGACGAGGTGGTTGTGTTAGAAATGTGACGTCTCGGTAGGGAGGGAGATTTTTTTTTAAAGAGAGAGAGAGAGAAAGAGAGAGAAAGAGAGAGAGAGGGGGGGGAGAAATAGGAAGACTTGGATAATAAAGCAAGAGAGGGAGAGAGAGAGAGAGAGAGAGAGAGAGAGAGAGAGAGAGAGAGAGAGAGAGAGAGAGAGAGAGAGCGAGAGAGAAGATAGATGCTGAATAGGGGGACAAAATGAGGCGCAGAGAGAGACAAAGACACAGACAGAGACAAAGACACAGACAGAGACAAAGACACAGACAGAGAGAGAGAGAGAGAGAGAGAGAAAGAGAGAGAGACAAACAGACAGACAGACAGACAAACAGACAGACAGACAGACAGACAGACAGACAGACAGACAGACAGACAGACAGACAGACTGACAGACGGACGGACAGACAGACAGACAAAGAGAAAAAGAGAAAAAGAGAGATAGAGAGAATAGGAAAACGGATCCATCTTTGAAGAGGCGCGTCCCCAGCAATCTCTGGGACAAGCCCGGACTCACGTTTGATGTGTTGTCCCCTATGTTAGCATGACCTGGTGGCCCAGTAAATTGGGACGGGCTTGATCAAACTGATACAGAGACGCGGTGCCTTAACATTGAGTCAATACTCTCCACCGACATTGTGCGATATGGACACAAGACCGTGCAAAGTTTGTCTTCCACACCTGACAGTGACTCTGTGCCTTAGATACAGTAGCTGTTTGTTCTTTCCCGATTGTTTACATGTCATGGAGTAGGTTCTCGTTTAAAGAGATAATGATGGACGCTGGGTGTTCTAAAGCAGTCTGTCCAACTTATTAACCTCAAGTTTAGTTTAAATAAGAGTTTTACGGCGCCTTGCAACACAAATAGGTCATATAAGTCCCGAGTATACGAAGTCTTACTACTTTAAAGCAACGTACAAAGAAAAGAAGGGTTAGAGATATGGACGATAAATGTTTAATAGGTAAGACGGAGTAAACTACGCCATTGCTCCCGCCCTTATAGTGTTGCAAGTGCCGTAAAACTATTTTGGAAGCAAAAAATAAACCCAACAGATGACCCCGTCACGGTCCACTGAAAGGTCTTGACCCACTGGTTGAGAAAGGCGGCCCCGCAAAACTATTGCTGTCCAAATGGGCTCTGTGCAAGTGCAAGCAAACTTAAACCGATGTTCAAGTGCTATCCAGCGTGGGCGCACCATAATCATTAACCCGATTGGTGCCATGCTGGGCAGTAGTTCAGAAAGCGCTTATTCGAATCCTTTTTACATATCATGGGTGTGTCTTATTTTTTTCCCCAATTGCCTTTTTTTTTTTAGCAACGTTGCTTGGCGAGGTTTGGAGGCGCTCCGCTTACTTGGCTAAGTTGTATCCTTGATGGATGTTAATTCCAGAGATCCCGGCTTTTAAATAGCCTTACAGCGTTTAAAGGCCTGTTTAACCTACAGCTTTTAAAAAGCAATCGGCATCAGAACTGGAAAGGATAGATATCTAGGTCCCGAGAAGGAAATGGATTGCAGTCTTGTGTGAAAAACGTTCAGACACAAAACCCACATCTTAAACAGCGGGAACCAAATTAGCAGGCAGTGACTTCACGACAGAAAGAATATTTTCAAATACAAGTGTATAGTACTGGTATTCCTCCAGAGCAAAGTTATAGTAGGGGAGAGAGAGAGGGGAGAGAGAGACAGAGAGAGAGAGAGAGAGAGAGAGAGAGAGAGAGAGAGAGAGAGGGGGGGAGAGAGAGACAGACAGACAGACAGACAGACAGACAGACAGACAGACAGACAGACAGACAGACAGACAGACAGACAGACAT